>NC_041382.1:784292195-784348795 GCF_002162155.2 Triticum dicoccoides
GGGGTCAGGGAAGGGGCGGCGCGGGGCGACGACGGGCTCGGGGCGGCGTGCGGCGGGCGGGGGGCGACGACGGGCTCGGGGCGGCGACGACGACGACGAACGGCCTAGGGGCGAATGGGAGCCGTTGGCCAAAATTTCACAAGTGTTGGCTTATATAGCTAGAGCAATGGTCCCGGTTCGTGACACCAACCGGGACTAATGCCCCTCTTTGGTCCCGGTTGGTGCCACGAACCGGGACCAAAGGCCAATTTTCAGCAGCCCAAAGGGCGGGAAGCGGCGGCCTTTGGTCCCGGTTGGTGCCACCAACCGGGACCAATGGCCTTTGCTGCCCCGAACCCAAAAGTTTAGTCCCATATCGCTAGCTGAAGGGCGCCGGCACTGGTTTATAAGCGCTGGTGTGCCTACCCATTTGAGCTCCTCTCTAATGCAGGCTTTCGGGCCTAAACTTGCTACTGCCTGTGGGCCTATTGGGCCTTCTGCGGGCCTGAATCCTGGCCCATCTAGGGTTTCTAGTCGTATTCAGGCCGTGGAAGCCCAGTAGGAGGCATTTTTTTTGGTTTTTTCTTTTTTATTTCTATATTTTTTTGGTTTTTTATTTTTTTATTTCTACTTACAACTAAATACTTACAGTTTTTTAGTGATTTCTTTTTGCTTTTAGGTCACAAAAATTATAAACTTTCTGTTAGTGCCATTAGTTTTAAATTTTAAATAGTTTAAATTTGAATTTTTAAAAAATTGTGTGAATCACTAGTTTATGAATAACTTTACTATAAAAATAGAATTTTTTTCTATTTATTTTTTTATTTCTACTTAAAACTGAATACTTACAGTTTTTTAGTGATTTCTTTTTGCTTTTAGGTCACAAAAATTATAAACTTTCTGTTAGTGCCATTAGTTTTAAATTTTAAATAGTTTAAATTTGAATTTTAAAAAATTTGTGTGAATCACTAGTTTATGAATAACTTTACTATAAAATTAGAATTTTTTTCTTCTTTGCTATTTATTTTTTATTTATACTTACAATTAAATACTTATAGTTTGATTTTAGGTCACAAAAATTATATTATTTTTGCTATTGAAGAATATTATAGTTTTATTTTAGTTGATCATAACATAATATTTTAATTGATTGTTTTTATTTTCATAAAAGTTTTGTAGTTTATTCTGTTTGCTATTAAATCATTCTTTGAGCTAAATGACTCTGAAATTGGAAAGCATTTCAAAATGAACTCTGAAAAGGTTGAAAGTTGGCATGGTATCATCATTTCACCCACATAGCATGTTCCAAAAAGTAGAGAGGGTTACGACAAAAACTTGATGCACTTCGTGTACAAAATGGACAATCACTTTCGAAGTATCAAAGTTTCAAACCATAAGACATGAAAGCATTTCAAATGAACTCTGAAAAAGTTGAAAGTTGGGATGGTATCATAATTTCACCCACATAGCATGTGCATGTACAAAACGGACAATGGTAGCATGTTCGTCTGTTACAAATTTGGCATGGTATCATCATAATAGTTGCGGGAGAAAGTCTTCACTTTTTCTTCGCTTGTGTCATTTTCTTATTGCGCCGTAACCATGGATAATCTTCATTGTTTCTCAGGATGCTTGGGTCAGCCTTGACATTGAAGGGAGGAATTTCATGAAACTTTTCATAATCTTCAGACATGTCTGTCTTGCCGTCCACTCCCAGGATGTCCCTTTTTCCTGAAAGAACTATGTGGCACTCTGGCTCATCGTATGATGTATTCGCTTCCTTATCTTTTCTTTTTCTCGGTTTGGTAGACATGTCCTTCACATAGATAACCTGTGCCACATCATTGGCTAGGACAAACGGTTCGTCAGTGTACCCAAGATTTTTCAGATCCACTGTTGTCATTCCGTACTGTGGGTCTACCTGTACCCCGCCGCCTAACAGATTGACCCATTTGCACTTAAACAAAGGGACCTTAAAATCAGGTCCGTAGTCAAGTTCCCATATGTCCACTATGTAACCATAATATGTGTCCTTTCCGCTCTCGGTTGCTGCATCAAAGCGGACACCGCTGTTTTGGTTGGTGCTCTTTTGATCTTGGGCGATCGTGTAAAATGTATTCCCATTTATCTCGTATCCTTTGTAAGTCAATACAGTCAAAGATGGTCCCCTGGACAACAAGTACAACTCATCACAAACAGTGTTGTCACCTCTGAGACGTGTTTCCAACCAACTGCTAAAAGTCCTGATGTGTTCACATGTAATCCAGTCGTCGCACTGCTCCGGGTGTTTGGAGCGCAGACTGTTCTTGTGTTCATCGACATACGGGGTCACCAAGGTAGAGTTCTGTAGAACTGTGTAGTGTGCTTGAGACCAAGAATATCCGTCCCTGCATATTATTGAGTCTCTTCCAAGAGTGCCTTTTCCAGTCAGTCTCCCCTCATACCGCGATTTAGGGAGACCTATCTTGTTAAGGCCAGGAATGAAGTCAACACAAAACCCGATAACATCCTCTGTTTGATGGCCCATGGAGATGCTTCCTTCTGGCCTAGCGCGGTTACGGACATATTTCTTTAGGACTCCCATGAACCTCTCAAAGGGGAACATATTGTGTAGAAATACGGGCCCCAGGATGACAATCTCGTCGACTAGATGAACTAGGACGTGCGTCATGATATTGAAGAAGGATGGTGGGAACACCAGCTCGAAACTGACAAGACATTGCGCCACATCACTCCTTAGCCTTGGTATGATTTCTAGATTGATCACCTTCTGAGAGATTGCATTGAGGAATGCACATAGCTTCACATAGGTTCTGAAACTTTTTCTCTGGCATATTTATTATTCCCTTTATATTCGACGAGAAGCCAGTCGTGACCTTCATACTGAGCAGGCATTCAAAGAAGATTTCTTTCTCTTCTTTCGTAAGAGCGTAGCTGGCAAGACCTTTATACTGCTTCGGAGGCATGCCGTCTTTTTCGTGCAAACGTTGCAGGTCCTCTCATGCCTCAGGTGTATCTTTTGTCTTCCCATACACGCCCAAGAAGCCTAGCAGGTTCACGCAAAGGTTCTTCATCATGTGCATCACGTCGATTGAAAAGCGGACCTCTAGGTCTTTCCAGTAGGGTAGGTCCCAAAATATAGATTTCTTCTTCCACATGGGTGCGTGTCCCTCAGCGTCATTCGGAACAGCTAGTCCACCGGGACCCTTTCCAAAGATTACGTAGTGTAAATCATTGACCATAGCAAGCACGTGATCACCGGTGCGCATGGCGGGCTTCTTCCGGTGATCTGCCTCGCCTTTGAAATGCTTGCCTTTCTTTCGACATTGATGGTTGGTCGAAAGAAATCGACGATGGCCCAGGTACACATTCTTCCTACATTTTTCTAGGTATATACTTTCAGTGTCATCTAAACAGTGCGTGCATGCGTGGTATCCTTTGTTTGTCTGTCCTGAAAGGTTACTGAGAGTGGGCCAATCGTTGATGGTCACGAACAGCAACGCCTTAAGGTTAAATTCCTCATGTCTGTGCTCATCCCACGTACGTACACCGTTTCCATTCCACAGCTGTAAAAGTTCTTCAACTAATGGCCTTAGGTACACATCAATTTCGTTGCCGGGTTGCTTAGGGCCTTGGATGAAAACTGGCATCATAATGAACTTCCGCTTCATGCACATCCAACGAGGAAGGTTATACATACATAGAGTCACGGGCCAGGTGCTGTGATTGCTGCTCTGCTCCCCGAAAGGATTAATGCCATCCGCGCTTAAAGCAAACCATACATTCCTTGGGTCCTTTGCAAACTCATACCAGTACTTTCTCTCGATTTTTCTCCACCGTGACCCGTCAGCGGGTGCTCTCAACTTCCCATCTTTCTTTCGGTTCTCACTGTGCCATCGCATAAACTTGGCATGCTCTTCGTTTCTGAACAGACGTTTCAACCATGGTATTATAGGAGCATACCACATCACCTTCGCAGGAACCCTCTTCCTAAGGGGCTCGCCGTCAACATCACCAGGGTCATCTCGTCTGATCTTATACCGCAACGCACCGCATACCGGCCATGCGTTCAGATCCTTGTATGCACCGCGGTAGAGGATGCAGTCATTAGGGCATGCATGTATCTTCTCCACCTCCAATCCTAGAGGGCATACGACCTTCTTTGCTGCGTATGTACTGTCGGGCAATTTGTTATCCTTTGGAAGCTTCTTCTTCAATATTTTCAGTAGCTTCTCAAATCCTTTGTCAGCCACAGCATTCTCTGCCTTCCACTGCAGCAATTCCAGTACGGTACCGAGCTTTGTGTTGCCATCTTTCGCAATTGGGGTATAACCCTTTTTTGTGATCCTCTAACATGCGATCGAACTTCAGCTTCTCCTTTTGACTAATGCATTGCGTCCTTGCATCGACAATGACCCGGCGGAGATCATCATCATCGGGCACATCGTCTGGTTCCTCTTGATCTTTAGCAGCTTCACCCGTGGCAGCATCATTGGGCACATCGTCTGGTTCCTCTTGATCTTCACCAGCTCCCCCCGTTGCAGCATCACCGTATTCAGGGGGCACATAGTTGTCATCGTACTCTTCTTCTTCGTCGTCTTCCATCATAACCCCTATTTCTCCGTGCCTCATCCAAACATTATAGTGTGGCATGAAACCCTTGTAAAGCAGGTGGGAGTGAAGGATTTTCCGGTTAGAGTAAGACCTCGTATTCCCACATTCAGTGCATGGACAACACATAAAACCATTCTGCTTGTTTGCCTCAGCCGCATCGAGAAACTCATGCACGCCCTTAATGTACTCGCGGGTGTGTCTGTCACCGTACATCCATTGCCGGTTCATCTGCGTGCATTATATATAATTAAGTGTCCAAATTAATAGAAGTTCATCATCACATTAAAAGCAAAGTGCATACATAGTTCTCATCTAACAACATATAGCTCTCCAGAGCATCTAATTAATTAAACCATACATTGAAACTATGTAAAACATTTCAATGCGAAAACAAATGCGATCATAATCGCAACCAAGGTAACAATTGATCCAACGGCATAATGATACCAAGCCTCGGTATGAATGGCATATTTTCTAATCTTTCTAATCTTCAAGCGCATTGCATCCATCTTGATCTTGTGATCATCGACGACATCCGCAACATGCAACTCCAATATCATCTTCTCCTCCTCAATTTTTTTATTTTTTCCTTCAACAAATTGTTTTCTTCTTCAACTAAATTTAACCTCTCGACAATAGGGTCAGTTGGCATTTCCGATTCACATACATCCTAGATAAATAAAATCTATGTCACGTTGGTCGGCATAATTTTCATAAACAATAAATGAACCAATAGTTATAAAGATAATATACATACCAAATCCGAATCATAGACAGGACGAGGGCCGACGGGGGCGGATACCAAAACCATCGCACTATATAAGATGCAATAATAAATGTAAGAAAATGATACAAGTATCTATCTAAACATACAAGTAAGAATATTTTTCCTTTCAGAAAGAAGATAAGAACAAGAGGCTCACCAGGTGGTGTCGGTGATGAGATCAGCGCGGGTGATCGACGGCGGTGAAGACGGGGACGGGGCATGACGGACCGCTAAATCTAGACAAATCTCGAGGAAAATGGAGCTTGGAGGTCGAGCTTCGAGAGGAGAAAGCTTAAGTAGTGTGGCTCGGGCATTCCATCGAACACCTCATGTGCATAGGAGGTGAGCTAGAGCACCACAAAGCCCTCTCCCCTCGGCCAGAAAAAACAGAGCACTGTGCTCTGCTCTTGCGCGAGGGGGTATATATAGGCACCTCATTGGTCCCGGTTGGTGGCATGAACCGGGACTAAAGGGGAGCCTTTGGTCCCGGTTCAAGCCACCAACCGGGACCAATGGTGGTGGGCCAGGAGCGAGGCCCATTGGTCCCGGTTCGTCCCACCAACCGGGACCAAAAGGTCCAGACGAACTGGGACCAATGGCCCACGTGGCTCGGCCGGCCCCCTGGGCTCACGAACCGGGACCAATGCCCACATTGGTCCCGGTTCTACACTGAACCAGGACTAATGGGCTGAGCCGGCCTAGACCATAGCCCTGTTTTCTACTAGTGGTCGTTTTACTGTGCGGCTGCCAAGGTAGCCGCACAGTCTTCCGCGTGCGAGGAGTGCTCAGTATTTCCCGCTAACGATATGATGCCTCGTCGACCGTGCATCTTAAGTGTGAGAGACGCATAAAGCGGTATTGCGTTAAAGCGGGCGAAGGCTTCGCGTCCCAGTAGTGCTTGATAGCCACTTTGAAATGGAGCGATGTGGAAGGTTAGCTTTTCGCTACGGAAGTTATCGGGGGAGCCGAACATAACTTCTAGTAGGACGGAGCCCGTGTAATGGGCTTCTGGGCCTGGCGTTACTCCTTTAAAGGAAGTATTGCTATGGAGAATTTTTGTTGGGTCCATCCCCATTGTGCGGACTGTGTCCTGATATATCAGGTTTAAACTACTGCCGCCGTCCATCAGGACTCGTGTAAAGTAGAGTCCGTCAATTATCGGGTCTAACACCAAGGCAGCCCAGCCTACGTGCCGGATACTTCTGGAGTAATCCTGATGGTCGAAGGTGATCGGTTTTGACAACCAGTGGTGAAGCCCCTTGGTGATAGGCCATCTGGCACTTATCTCTGTGGGCGCCACTTCGTTTCTCCCTTTTGTCACGTGTAGTACATTTACTGTCTTGATTTCTTGTGGAAATTTCTTCTGTTCCCCAGTGCTTTGTTTGCGAGGTTCATCATCCTCTTCACTTGGCGTATCCAGCCCCTTGTGTTCGGCATTGAGCTTGCTGGATTCATTGAAGACCCAACATTCCCTATGGGTGTGATTTGCAGGTTTACCAGGGGCGTTGTGGATTTGACATATCTTGTCCAAAATCTGGTTTAGGCTGGACAGTTCGTCACTGTTGCCCTTGAGGGGCAGCTTTTGCTGATCCCGCAGAGATCCTTTGAATCCGGCGTTAACTGTCGTGCTCTTCGGGCTCTTTTCCTTATTCCGGCGCTGGTCTTTATTGCGTCGTGGCTTCCCGTTTCCATCCTGACTTCGGATGTACTTGGGTCGTTGGTGCTGCATCTTGCCAGCCAGCTATCCTCGCCCGTGCAAAAGCGGGTCATGAGGCTTGTTAATGCGGCCATTGTTCCTGGCTTTTCCTGACCGAGGTGCCTAGCGAGCCGTTCGTCTCGAACGTTGTGTTTAAAAGCTGCTAAGGCTTCGGCGTCCGGACAGTCGACTATTTGGTTCTTTTTAGTAAGAAACATGTTCCAGAGTTTTCGGGTTGACTCTCTGGGTTGTTGAGTTATGTGACTTAAATCGTCAGCATCCAGTGGTCGGACATAGGTCCCTTGAAAATTTGCACGAAAGGCATCCTCGAGCTCTTCCCAACTTCCAATAGTGTTTTCGGGGAGGCTTTTGAGCCAATGCCTGGCTGGCCCTTTGAGCTTGAGGGGTAGGTACTTGATGGCATGGAGATCGTCTCCTCGAGCCATGTGGATGTGCAGGATGTAATCCTCGATCCAGACCCCAGGGTCTGTCATTCTGTCGTATGCCTCTATGTTTACGGGTTTGAATCCCTCTGGAAATTCATGGTCCAGCACCTCATCGGTGAAACATAGGGGGTGTGCGGCTCCCCTGTACTTGGGTGTGCCATGGTGTTCGGAAATTTGTTGTATTATATTGCGTGTTTGAGCGCGCTTTCTTGGCCCATAGATAGATCTGACTGGGCCATCCTTTTGATGTGAGTCCTCATGTGGGTCGCGTGTTGGCTTATGTGCGGCGTCTTTTGTCGCCCTGTGTGGGCCATGAGGTCGTCTATCCGACCGGATGGCTGATTTGTTTTTTGACTGGGGGGGCTCTAAGGCCTCCTCATCAAATTCTGGCAGTAGCTTTCTCTTTGGGTAGTTCTTTGTGTGACGGCTGCTGCCGTATTTATCTGCGGTGTTGAGCACTTTACTCCATCTGATTCTGAGTGCATCTTCCACAGTCTTGAGCTTCCGCTTCTGCTTTTTCAGGCTATGCGCAGTGGCGACGAGCCTTTTGTGGAGATCCTTCTGCTCTAGGTGCTTATCCGGTGTGAGGTTGTCCGGACTGTTATCTTCGCCGGGGATAGGTTGTTTGGATTGATTATCCGTGTTGCCCTGGTTGGACGGTTGTTCAATTCCATGTTGGTCGTCCGCCGGATCATCCTTACGCCGCCGCTTTGTCTGCTTTTCGAGGGAACGATCCCTCGCTGCGTCCCTCTGTTCCTCGTCGTCGCATCCTTTGGGTGTGTCCACCATGTATACATCGTGAGATGAGGCAGCTGTGACTGGTTCCTGTTCGTCTCCTGCATCGTCGTCCATACCGTCGATGTCTTCGAAGTCGAAGTCAAGCATGTTGGTCAAGTCATCGACAGTGGCTATGAAGTGGGTGGTGGGTGGGCATCGAATTTCTTCATCGTCCGCATCCCAATCATGCCGGTTATTATCTGGCCAGGACTCTCCTGACAAGGAGAGAGATCTTAGGGAATTCAGTATGTCGCCGAAGGGCGAGTGTTGAAAGATATCCGCGGCAGCAAACTCCATGATCGGCGCCCAATCGGCCTCGATTGGCAGGGGCGCGAGCGGCTCAGAGTCTGGAGGGGAGTCCGGCAATTTGGAGTCACGGGCCTCGCGGGGGGTGTCCGGCTCGATCGCCGTTGAGACCGCGGCCTCGATGGCGGGGCCCAACCACCCGTCCATGGATGGCGTGATTGGCTCCGAATTAAGGGTCGGAGCAGTTGCAGGTGCGACTTCCTGAACATTGTCCGGCGGCGGAGCTAAATCATGCCCATCGGGACAATGCGGCGCACTCGGCAAGGGCTCGAATCCGTCGAAGATCAAGTCTTCGCGAACATCGGCCGTGTAGTTTAGGCTTCCAAGTCTGACCGGATGGCCAGGGGCGTAGCTTTCAATCTGCTCCAGATGGCCAAGCGAATTGGCCCGCAGTGCAAAGCCGACGAATACAAAAATCTGTTCCGGGAGAAAAGTCTGACCCTGGACTGCATCGCCAACGATGATTGAAGGAGCCATCAAGCCTGATGGTGACGACACAGAGGAACTCTCAATGAAAGCACCAATGTCGGTGTCAAAACCGGCGGATCTCGGGTAGGGGGTCCCGAACTATGCGTCTAGGTGGATGGTAACAGGAGACGAGGGACACGATGTTTTTACCCAGGTTCGGGCCCTCTCGATGGAGGTAAAACCCTACTCCTTCTTGATTAATATTGATGATATTGGTAGTACAAGAGTAGATCTACCATGAGATCAGAGAGGCTAAACCCTAGAAGCTAGCCTATGGTATGATTGTATATTTTTTGTTGTGTCCTATGGACTAAAACCCTCCGGTTTATATAGACACTGAAGAGGGCTAGGGTTACACAGAGTCGGTTACAATGGGAGGATATCTACATATCCGTATTTCCAAGCTTGCCTTCCACGCCAAGGAAAGTCCTATCTTGACACGGGACGAAGTCTTCAATCTTCTATCTTCATAGTCCAATAGTCCGGCCAAAGGTTATAGTCCGGCTGTCCGGATACCCCCTAATCCAGGAATCCCTCAGGCATGTTCAGCAATGATCTCCTGGAAAGGGAGGGCGAAACGAGCTATTGATTCTGAGGAACCCCTGTCCAAGATTCTGGAGGAAAATCCGACACTTACAGAAGAGGAGTTCGAAAAGTTCAAGGACACTTGCGCTACCGAGGTAGCCAAGGCTAAGGCTGCGAAATTCAAGAACCTTCAGCAAAGGAACGCGGGGAAGCATCGCCTCGGAAGCCGTGGCTACCCCGGTGAAAGGCCCATATGGGATAAGGAGGACGCGGAACGTGAAGCCGCGGGTATCCCAGACCCCTTCGTGAAGTTCACCAACCCCTTGGAGCGTGACTTCATTAGGGCCTGCCACAAGTGGGACAAGGAAAAGAAGGCTTTTTACATGGACCCGATCATGAGGAAATTGATTAGACTACTGGTAATTATTATTTTACCACCTTACATTTGGCTCCATATCTAGTCGACTACACATTCCTAAATGGTTCACGCTCCTTCTGCAGGAGAAGCAACACCAACTTGCAGCCGAAAGCCCTACTTCTCCGATGAGGCCCAAGTGGGACACCCCTCTCAACCGGGCCTTGAACGAACTTAAGGGACTCCCTTTGGGCCAGCAGCCGCAATATGGTCGTGTGCACGGCACTGGAGACGGCACCACGTGGAAGGTGTTTTACAACGAGGGCCCGGAGGCCAAGAAGCAGAAAAAGAAGTTTAGTCAGGCGAACATCGACGAGAAGGTGAAGCTTGCGGTCAAGAAAAAAGCAGCTGAGGACATGAAAAAATAGCCGAGAGCACACCAATAACCACACATCAACAAGAATGCGCGGAGACCACCACCCCTCCTACGCAATTACCAGCTCCTATAGTGCCGGGTAAGAGCGGCGGACGACATGATGAAGGGGGTGCAATAGTACTGGCTGATGTAATCGGTCCTGTAGAACAGAGAATGGATGATGTGACGGAGGTCGACCCTATGGGTTTCCTCAATACAAACGCGTATGACTGTGACATAGATATGATGAGTCTACCATATGACGGATCGGGCTATCAGCATGCTAATGAGGATATGGATGATCTGCCCGGGCAGGAAGGTCGTAGCAGGGATTGCAAAAAGTCTCTCTTCAGGAAATCCTCACAGGACACGCCTGAAGATGCCGCCTCAACACAGGCTCAACTAGCCGGGGTCGTACAGTGCTTAGCCCGGGAACACTAGGGAAGGGCTTAAGGAAGGGTCTGGAAGGTGTGCCCAAGAAAAAGGAGAGGAAGAGATCGGGGAAGATAGCTGCCTCCAAACAAGCCAGATCACATAGCAGCCAGACGATGGATCCTGAAGAGCGTGTGCCCGTGAAAGGTGCGGCCATGTTCCATCTCACGGGCGAGCCAATTCTACCGCCGAAACCGCTGGAGGCACTATCAGGGGATCTCAGGAGACTGCACAACCATGTGATATCGACTGAGAAAAGCCTACTAGCCTCGAAGGATCCAGGATATCCGACATATGCGGTTGGTTTGCCTGAGGGGAAGTGCTACGTCGACGCACGGCCCGCGGAGGTGTTCTTCCTGTGGTTTGACCATATCTTTGAGATGTTTCTGACAAGGCGGCTCGATTTTACAATCATCCACCTTTTTGTGCTACATATGAGCTCCGTCATGAAGAGAGAAGAAGTCTCGCAAATCTGTGTGGCGGATCCGTACTACATGCACGATTCTTGCTTGAGTCTCGGCGACTTTGAGCGTGAAACTGCTAGGGACTACCTCCAAAACTTCATGGTACAGAATAAGGACCAGGAAATTGTCCTCCTGCCTTATCATCCAAAGTAAGTCAGTTCCGGACAACCCTTTCGTACATTTCAGTCATTCCTTCTCGCTCATATGGAGAATAATTTGAGGTGTCTTTTCCCCGTAGCAATGGGCGCGCCATCCTTATCGTTCTCTACCCGCGAGTCTCCCACGCCATGTATTTCGACCCTTCCAGAGACTATGAGAAAAAGGGACTACACCCACATAATGAATATTCTAGATGATGCTCTCCAAGGCTTCAGCATTAGAGGTGGCCAGATGCAGATCAGGAAATGAAGGAACAAGAAGAAGGGTTTCGCGCATAAAACTAACTTCTGCTGCATCCATGTCCCAAAACCAAGCAAGAAGGATGGATTCTACATCGTCCATCTCATGATTGAGTTCAGCACGAATCACCAAAAGCTTCGCATGACAAGCAGAAATGATGATCATATCCACAAGTGGCTAGAATCTCCTGGAGAAGCGGATTATAAACTTAGAGATGACTTCTTTCACATCCAAAGGGACATTGCGACGATCATCATGAAAGAAGTCATCGATGAGAAGGGGATGTTCCACCACGGCCCTATATCGCAAGCTGTCGTCTGAACTCGCATAGGCATGCAACGTCTAGACCTCACGCCGTTCAAGAAGCTAGGGTCCATCCTCGATGATATGGAAGGGTGGAACTTCTAGTGATTTACGATGCCGATGATGATGATATGTGTCGGTTGAACTTGTATACTTTCTGTAGCGATGAAACTTTGGGATGTCCATGGTCCCTGCCGAACTTGCATAATGCTACTTTGTTAGTTTGCGTATGATGACCTGCGTACCTCTAGTTAATTAGTTTGCATACTGTATGTTGCATCTAGTTGCTAACCCTTTCTTTTTCACGTTGCTCTAGTATATTTTTGTTGCATATGATTGTACATCCTCTTAATGAATATGCATCTCTAACAGGTACCTAGTTTCTTGACGGCGAGATGGCAGTGCTATGTCGTGTACAAAGGGTAGGTTCCGGGGGTGTACAACGAGTGGCCTGAGTGTCAGGCGCAAGTGAATGGGGTCTCGGGCGCCAGCCATAAAGGCTTCAAAAGAACACAAGAAGGAGAAGCTAGTTACTTGAGGTTCACGCTAGCGTGAGAGAGGACTCGTAACCGCCGCCTCATGTACTGCATAGTTCCGCTCTCACTCATAGTGATAGCTCTTCTCGCGTACACCATTGTTTAGATGGATGACGTTGTAGTTGCAAGTATTCGAGACTTGCATGTATCGCTATTTTCGAGATGATGACAAGATACCGCTTTGTGTTGGATGATGATTATGATGAGACTATTTGTATGTATATGCTATGATTACATTTTTGGTCTAGCAACCATTTGTATGTGTATCATGATGACATTTGTATCTACTAAAGATTCTTGTATAAAGCCTGTTCAAATACAAAACAAATATGCAGAAAAAAACTTCTAAAATTAGCAGTAGCGAGTGGAGAACAGTTAGCAGGAGCGTCACAGTAGCAGTAGCGCGTCCAGGCAAAGCACGCTAGAGCTATTAGCAGTAGCGATCTTCCACGGAGCACGCTCCTGCTACACTTGTATAGCAGTAGCGCGGGTGTGCACGCGCAGCTGCTACGGGTTTGCTGTAGTGCCTTATTAGTAGCGCCGGTCCCCGCACTACTAATATACCTAGAACCCGCGTTGCTGCTAGGCTTTTCCCTAGTAGTGTTATGCTAACGGATCTTACCGAGCTTTCTGTTGAGTTTTGTGTGGATGAAGTGATCAAAGATCGAGGAGGTCTCGATATGAGGAGAAGGAGGAGAGGCAAGAGCTAAAGCTTGGGGATTTCCAAGGCACTCCAAGTAAATATTCAAGGAGACTCAAGCGTATAAGCTTGGGGATGCCCCGGAAGGCATCCCATCTTTCTTCAGCAAGAATCGATATGTTTTCAGTTTCGTTTCGTTCATGTGATATGTGCAAATCTTGGAGCGTCTTTTGCATTTAGTTTTAACTTTACTTTGATGCACCATGCTGGTATGAGATAGTCCATGGTTGATTTATAGAATGCTCGTTGCACTTCACTTATATCTTTTGAGTATGGCTTTATAGAATGCTTCATGTGCTTCACTTATATCATTTGAAGTTTGGATTTCCTGTTTCTCTTCACATAGAAAACCGCCATTTGTAGAATGCTCTTTTGCTTCACTTATATTTGTTAGAGCATGGGCATATCTTTTGCAGAAATAATTAAACTCTCTTGGTTCACTTATATCTATTTAGAGAGATGATAGGAATTGGTCATTCACATGGTTAGTCATAAAATCCTACATAAAACTTGTAGATCACTGAATATGATATGTTTGATTCCTTGCAACAGTTTTGCGATATAAAGATGGTGATATTAGAGTCATGCTAGTGGGTAGTTGTGGATTGTAGAAATACTTGCGTTGAAGTTTGTGATTCTCGTAGCATGCACGTATGGTGAACCGTTATGTAACGAAGTTGGAGCATAAGGTATTTATTGATTGTCTTCCATATGAGTGGTGGTCAAGGACGAGCGATGGTCTTTTCCTACCAATCTATCCCCCTAGGAGCATGTGTGTATTACTTTGTTTCAATGACTAATAGATTTTTGCAATAAGTATGTGAGTTCTTTATGACTAATGTTGAGTCCATGGATTATACGCACTCTCACCCTCCCATCATTGCTAGCCTCTTCGGTACCGTGCATTGCCCTTTCTCACCTCTAGAGTTGGTGCAAACTTCAACGGTGCATCCAAACCCCGTTATACGATACGCTCTATCACACATAAGCCTCATTATATCTTCCTCAAAACAGCCACCATACCTACCTATCATGGCATTTCCATACCCATTCCAAGATATATTGCCATGCAACTTCCATCATCTTCATATACATGACTTGAGCATTCATTGTCATATTGCTTTGCATGATCATAAGATAGCTAGCATGGTGTTTTCATGGCTTGTCCATTTTTTGATGTCATTGCTATGCTAGATCATTGCACATCCCGGTACACCGCCGGAGGCATTCATATAGAGTCATACTTTGTTCTAGACATCGAGTTGTAATATTGAGTTGTAAGTAAATAAAAGTGTGATGATCATCATTATTAGAGCATTGCCCCAGTGAGGAAAGGATGATGGAGAATATGATTCCCCCACAAGTCGGGATGAGACTCCGGACTTTAAAAAAATAAAAGAGGCCAAAGAAGCCCACCAAAACAAAAAAACAAAACAAAAAAATGAGAGAAAAAGAGAGAAGGAGCAATGTTACTATCCTTTTACCACACTTGTGCTTCAGAGTAGCACCATATTCTTCATATAGATAGTTTCTTGAGTTATCACTTTCATACAGTAGTGGGAATTTTCATTATAGAACTTGGCTTGTATATTCCAACGATGGGCTTCCTCAAATGCCCTAGGTCTTCATGAGCAAGCAAGTTGGATGCACACCCACTTAGTTTCAGTTTGGGCTTTCATGCACTTATAGCTCTAGTGCATTCGTTGCATGGCAATCCCTACTTCTCACATTGACATCAATTGAGGGGCATCTCCATAGCCCGTTGATTAGCCGCGTCGATGTGATACTTTCTCCTTTTTGTCTTCTCCACACAACCTCCGCCATCATATTCTATTCCACCTATAGTGCTATGTCCATGGCTCACTCTCATGTAATGCGTGAAAGTTGAAAAGGTTTGAGAATATCAAAAGTACGAAACAATTGCTTGGCTTGTCACTGGGGTAGTGCATGATTTGAATATTTTGTGTGATGAAGATGGAGCATAGCCAAACCATATGATTTTGTAGGGATAACTTTCTTTGGCCATGTTGTTTTGAAAAGACATGATTGCTTTATTATTATGCTTGAAGTATTACAGTCTTAATGTCAAATGATAGACTATTGCTTTGAATCACTCATGTCTTAACATTCATGCCATGATTAGATTACATGATCAAGATTATGCTAGGTAGCATTCCAGATCAAAAATTATCTTTTTTATCATTTACCTACTCGAGGACAAGCAGGAATTAAGCTTGGGGATGCTGATACGTCTCCTTCGTATCTATAATTTTTGATTGTTCCATGCCAATATTATACAACTTTCATATATTTTTCGCAACTTTTTATACTATTTTTGCGACTAACATATTGATCCAATGCCCAGTGTCAGTTCCTCTTTGTTGCATGTTTTTTGTTTCACAGAAAATCCATATCAAACAGAGTGCAAACGGGATAAAAACTTACAGAGATTTTTTTGAAATATATGTGATTTTTGGGAAGAAGAATTAACGCGAGACGATGCCCGATGGGGCCACGAGGCAGGGGGCGCGCCCCTGACCTTCGTGGCCACCCCATAAGGCGGTTGGTGCCCTTCTTTTACCACAAGAAAGCCAATATCCGGATAAAGATCGTCTCCAAATTTCAGCCCAATCGAAGTTATGGATCTCCGGGAATTTAAGAAACGGTGAAAGGGCAAAGTCAGGGAGCGCAGAAACAGAGAGACAGATCCAATCTCGGAGGGGCTCTGGCCCCTCCGCCGCCATGGAAGCCAAGGACCAGAGTGGAAACCCTTCTCCCATCTAGGGGAAGGTCATGGAAGATGAAGAAGAAGGGGGGCTCTCTCCCCCTCTCTCCCGGTGGCGTCGGACGCCGCCGAGACCATCATCGTCACCGCAATCTACAACAACACCTCTGTCATCTTCACCAACATCTTCATCACATTCCCCCATCTATCTACAAAGGTCCACTCTCCCGCAACATGTTGTACCCTATACTTGAACATGGTGCTTTATGCTTCATATTATTATCCAATGATGTGTTGCCATCCTATGATGTCTGAGTAGATTTTTGTTGTCCTATCGGTAATTGGTGAATTGCTATGATTTGTTTAATATGGTTGTGGTTATGTTGCTGTCCTTTTGTGCCCATCATATGAGCTCGCGTGTGGATCACACCAGAGGGTTAGTTGTATGTTGATAGGACTATGTATTGGAGGGCAAGAGTGACAAAAACTTCAACCTAGCATAGAAATTGATGCATACGGGATTGAAGGGGGACCAATATATCTTAATGCTATGGTTGGGTTTTACCTTAATGAACGTTAGTAGTTGAAGATGCTTGCTAATAGTTCCAATCACAAGTGCATAGAATTCCAAGTCAGGGATGACATTCTAGCATTGGCTTCTCCCACATAAAACTTGCTATCAGTCTAGTAAAGTAGTCAATTGCTTAGGGACAATTTCGCAACTCCTACCACCACTATTCCACGCTCTCTATACTAACTTTATTGTGTCTTTATCTAAACATCCCCTAGAATTTATTTATGTGCTCTTTATATTCTTGCAAACCTATCCAACAAAACCTACAAAGTAACTCTAGTTTCATACTTGTTCTAGGTAAAGCGAACATCAAGCGTGGGTAGAGTTGTATCGGTGGTCGATAGAACTTGAGGGAATATTTTTTCTACCTTTAGCTCCTCGTTGGGTTCGACACTCTTACTTATCGAAAGAGTCTCCAATTGATCACCTATACTTGTGAGTTGTCAGCCACCCCAAACCCTAGAAGCGTTGTCGAGGCCACCCCAAACCGTAGAAGCATCGAGCTAGCTAGGTCTACGTTTGCCACTAATATAACCATCTGTCATGTTTGTAAATTAATTGCCATGTTGTAATATTTGCAGAAACTATGGAGCACTAAGACATCAAAGCAGAACAGTTGTTGGGGGACATCATCCTCGGCGGAGGTGATGTCATGTCATATCTCAACGACACTGATGGTCTGGAAGGAGAGGGTGAAGCAGGCTCCGGTGATCGAACAATGGAGGTGGAAGGACATGATTTTGATGGCTCCGGTGACGGAATGTCAGTGGAAGAAGGAGATTGTGATGAAGCTCCGATGAGCAAACGAAGGAAGGAGCTATTGCAAAGTCCGGCGAGGTATATATATTAGTTAAGCCTGTGCTGACTAGCTAATTGATGCATTAATTGTTTTGGTACGTAAACATATTAACTCTCTTCTTTCTTCTTTTCTAGCCCTCTAGATCGAGCCAAACTTTGGTAACGAGACGAGGCCCAAAGAAAAGGTTGCGCCAGGATGAAAGGTTCACGATCACAGAAATCAAGGGCGATGGCCAACCGATTGAAACCAGCCGTACCAAGGAAGCATTTTCTGCTCAGTGCGGGGTTCTTGTTAGGGACATGATCCCGATCAGCATCCACCAATGGAATCATCCTAAGAGCGAAGACCCTCAAGTGTCTTTTGTCAACAATAGACAGAAAGATGATCTTTGGAATGCGCTAAAGGAAAATTTCACCCTACCTCCAGAGGAGGGTCCAGATAAGCCAGTTATAGAGCCATTGGTCAAGGCTCATGCTCTTAAGAAGATGGCAGATCTATTCAGGAGGTGGAAGAATTAGTTGAAAGCAACCTTTGTCGACAAAGGGAAGACTCTAGAATTCACTGGCCGATTTGAGAAGATAAGAGATCACTAGCCCGCATTTGTGGCCCACAAGACATCGGAGAAGAGTAAGAAGATGTCAGTGACAAACAAGATAAATGCTGCAAAGAAGGAGCATCAGCATCGCACGGGGCCAGGTGGCTACCTCAAATCCCGGCCATTGTGGGACAAGGCTGAGAGGGACCTTCTTGATAAAGGGGTCGAACCAGAGACATTGAACTGGCCAACCGTTCAAGGACTTGGTTCTTCGGGGTTGGGGGGATCCTTGGACCCTGAAATAGGGAAGTTCGTTTGGACGAACAAGCAACTTGAAATACTGGTCAAGAAGCTTTAGAAGTACATCGCCGCATCGCAGCAAGGGACGTTCGTTCCCGACAGAGAGAACGACAAGCTCACAGAGGCCCTCAGCACTCCTGAGCATAAGGACGAACACGAGGCACGACAGGCTCTGTTGCGTGGAAGGTTGGGTTTCCCCACACAGGCGGTTACAAAACCCGGGAGAGGAAGAGGAAACAGGAGCTGAGCGATCTGCAGAAGCTGAATGCAAGGGTACAAGCGCTAGAGGAACAAGCAGTTCACAGCCAGCGACCTACCAGAGCTATCCTAGAAGCTACCCCGCCATCTCAGCGGAGAAGCAACGTGGCTTCCACCGAGCTCTTTCAGCAGCCTGACTTCACGGCTCCCAGCTACCCCGTGGATGCTATCACCGAGGCTCAAGATTGCCACCTTATGACGCAATGGAAGCAAATCAAAGTCAAGGCGGCTGTCGGCTCTGTTGTAGCTCATGAACACGGCGCAACTTTTCACTGCCTTCCGATTCCACAAGGCTATGCTGTTGTGATGGTCGACGAAATAACAGAGGGATTTGAGGAGCTCGAGCTTGACCACCCTACCGGTGAAGGGGTGACTCAGCTGGGTCTTGTTTTGAAGACTTCATGTCTATGGCGGAAGGACCTCATCAAACTTCCGAACTGGACGCCTCCGCCGCCTCCTCCTCCTCCGACCAGTCAGGGCACTCCGCCTCCTCCTCCGGCGAGTGATCAGGGCACTCCGCCTCCTTCTCCGCCTACACCGGTGTGTCCGAGCAGTCTGCCTCCTCCTCCGCCTCGTCAACAACAGCGGAATACAGCCGCCGCCGCTCCGGCTGCTCCGGTGCGTCGAAGCACTCCGCCTCCTTCTTCTCCACCACGTAAGCAACGAAAGAAGATAGCCGCAGCCGCTCCGGCTCCTCTGGCGTCGGGTCACTAGTAGAAAAAGGGTCAAATGTTCACTCGTTTAGCCCCGGTTTGTATTTGAGCCGGCACTAATGTGACCATTAGTGCCGGTTCAAATGGCTATGCATTAGTGCTGGTTCGTAATGAACCTTCAGTACCGGTTTGTGCCACGAACCGGTACTAAAGGGGTGGTGGCAGGCTGGCGTCAGGCCAGGGCCCCACGAGCCCCTTTAGTGACGGTTTGTGACACAAACCGGTACTAAAGGTCTAACCTATAGTACCGATTTGTGTCACCAACCGGCAGTAAAGAGTCTTAACCTATAGTCCCGGTTAAAGACACAAACCGGCACTATAGGGCAATTTTCAAACTCTACCCCCCGGTGTATCGCCATTTCAGTTTTGAAAAAATCAAAAGAAAATGATAAAAACTTCAAAAAATAAAATCCTTCGAGAGGTAGTTATATTACTACATCTACTAGTTAGGAAAATTTGAAAACTTAAATTTGGACATGTTTTGCAAAAAATGTAGGGAAAATGTAAAACGGCTATAACTTTTGCATACGATGTCGGAAAAAACGTATAATATATCAAAAAATTCAGCATGAAAATCCGCATCCGATGGAGACCGCCTACGGCTTGTTTGCAATTTTTTAGAATCCTCAAATTCCAAAAGGAAAAAAACATATGGTCAAATTTCAGTTTTAAAAAAAAATTGTTAAATCTGGTCAAACTACTTATTCAAGAAGTATTAATGTTACTACATAATTATTCAAGAATATTAGTGTTACTAAATAATTATTTCAATTTTTGAATTTTGGTCAAATCTGGTCAAACTATGGTCAAGCTGTGGTCAAACTATGGTCAAACTTATTCAAGAAAATATTAGTGTTACTAAATAATTACTGTTTTTTAGAATAATAGTCTCAAACTCAAACGGTGAAACTTGTGACCTAATGCTCAAGCTAAGCTGCTGAGGGTTAATAGGATTGACAGCTTACATTTGTCAGGAAAACAACAAGTGCAGACTTGGAATATAGGGGGAATAGAACTTCGAAGTTAAGCGTGCTCAGGCTGGGGGAGTGAGAGGACGGGTGACCGGATGGGAAGTTAGGCGATTTGTAATGAGTGATCCACACTTGAGCAGTTAAGAGAGGTGATTAGAGACTAAATCATCAAATAATTCAGAAAAAATAAAAATAGAAAAAAAATAAAAAAAAATTCAAAATTTTCAAAAAAAAATTCAAGAATAAACCTTTACTACCGGTTGGTAACACCAACAGGTACTAAAGGTCCCCCATACCAGGGCGCGAGCTCACGCCACGTGGTGGCAGTTTAGCGCTGGTTCATGCCGAACCGGTACTAAAGGGGGGGCCTTTAGTGCCCACCCTTTAGTGCCGGTTCCATCACCGGCACTAAAGGCCCTTACGAACCGGTTTTAAAGCTCCGTTTTCTACTAGTGGGTAGTACAGCCAGAGGCCAGAGGCAATACAGATTCGGTCCATCTCTCAAGCCTCTAGAGAAGTTACCATATGAGATGACCGAGGAGGAAAACGCGGAGATCTGTCAAGCCTATGTGAAGGACTTTTTTGCAAAGAAACATCCACCTCCGAAGGAGAAGATAGATCCCGTGAAAGTTCAGCACACTATTGATGCCCTGAAGCGACCACCACTATCTCTGCTGCAAACCAACTATGAGTGCATTATTGAAAGGTCATATCAGGAAGCGGAGCGGTCGGGAAGTACTTGCAGTGATCGAGGGTTAGCAGAACGAAGAAGTGGGAAAAAATTCCCCAGCTTGACGAACAAGCGAAACAATCGTGCCCCCCCCCCCGATCAAGGTGTCTAGAGATATTGTCGGTAATCATTCGGGGATGGTTCCCGATACCAATCCTGTAGATTACCTGCCCGACGATGCACATTTTGATACAATGGAGGTGGACGAATTCAAATACCGGCACAGGAAGCCTCTCATCAAACCTGGTCATCCTCCTCTAACAACGATGATGCGAAGATTCCATGAGTGGTACATGAAAAACTACAGCGATTCTGGGAAGGATATTTTGCACTGAGAGTTAAAGAGGAGCACGACCTCGTTGGAATTGATTTGTTGTCTGTTTCATTTGAGGAGTTCTTCTAGTTTTTCAATCAAAAGGCACTCGAAAAAATAATCATCACTTGCTACTTTCTGTAAGTACTACTTCTGTAATTAAGTCTCTCACTAGTGCAGAACCGGGCTATAGCACCGGTCCGTAAGGGCCTTTAGTGTCGGTTCTGTAATTGGCACTAAAGGGTGGGGACTAAAGCCCCCCCCCCTTTAGTACCGGTTCTGCATGAACCGCCGCTAAAGGGCCACCACGTGGCACGAGTCTGGGCCGGGGGCGGGGAGACTTTTAGTACCGGTTGGTAACACCAATCGGTACTAAAGGTTTGGGGGGTTTCGATTTTATTTTTTATTTTCCTTTCATTTTGTGTTTTCAATTTAATTTAGAGATTGTTTTATATTATAATGAGTTGTCGTCTGCTTCGACCGGGCTTCAGTAACGTCATCGTCAACTATTAGAATCGATGAAGCGTTCCTACTCTCCCGAAGGAGAGCCGCGTGTGTATATATATTGGGGCAGAAATCCTTGCCGTGGAGTACAAGAGAAGGGAGACCGATCCGGTCATTACAGAGATGAGGAGATCGACTCAGACAAGAGGGGGAATAGTTGAGATTACATGACGTGAATAACTCAAACTCTAACACCCTCCCTTAATCTAAACTATCCTATGTTGAGATTTCTCTTGAACTCTTCAAAAGGTTTGACCAGCAAGGCTTTAGTAAATCCATCTGATATTTGATCCTTGGATGGAATAAACCTTATATCCAGCTTCTTCTCTGCCACTCTTTCTCGAACAAAATGGAAATCAATTTCAATGTGTTTGGTTCTACCATGAAACACTGGATTAGCAGAGAGATAGGTGGCTCCCAAATTATCATACCATAAACATGAAACACGATGTTGCTTAATTCCCAACTCCTTGAGTAATGATTCTACCCAAATAATCTCAGCAGTTGCATTTGCCAATGACTTGTACTCGGCTTCGGTACTTGACCTTGACACTGTGGCTTCTTTTCTGGCACTCCAAGAAATAAGGTTTGAACCAAAAAAAATTCTGCAAATCCTCCAGTCGATTTTCTGTCATCACTACATCCCACCCAGTCAGCATCAGAGAAGGCACTGACAAGTGTAGAACTAGAATGCCTGAACTGAAGTCCCAAGCTCATAGTGTGTTTAATATATCGTACAATCCTTTTGACATATGTCCAATGAGTGGAGGTAGGGGCATGCAGATATTGACAAACCTTATTTACAGCAAATGATATGTCTGGTCGTGTCAAAGTCAGGTACTGTAGGGCTCCAACAACACTTCTAGATTTTGTACTCTCCTCTTCATTAAGTGGTTCTCCCTCATATGATGACAGTTGCTCTGAAGAAGACAACGGTGTAGGTGAAGGTTTGCAATCCTTCATTCCCATACGAATTAGAAGTTCACTGGCATATTTCTCTTGATTCAATACTATGCCGTCTCGAACCTTTTTAACTTCAATACCTAAGAAGAAGTGAAGATCACCAAGGTCCTTCAAGGAAAATTCTGAGCTCAGATCATGCAAAAGAGCATTAGTGGCATTTTGTGAGGAGCTTGCAACTATGATGTCATCAACATATATGAGCACAAACATGACATTATTTGCCTTGTTGTAAATGAAGAGGGATGTATCAGCTTTGGATGCAACAAAACCAATATGTTTCAGCTGTGAGCTCAACCTGGAGTACCATGCTCTAGGAGACTGTTTCAGACCATAAAGAGCTTTGTCAAGTTTGCAAACATAGTGCGGTGTTTGTTTGTTTTCATACCGTGGTGGTTGCTTCATATAGACCTCCTCTTCCAGAACACCATGCAAAAACGCATTCTGAACATCTAGCTGTCCGAGGCTCCATCCCCTGGAAACTGCAATGGCTAGCACAAGTCTTATGGTAGCAGCTTTTACAACTGGACTAAAAGTATCCTCATAATAAATACCATAACGTTGCTTAAAACCTTTTGCAACTAGACGTGCCTTGTACCTATCAATGGAGCCATCTGCTTTTCTTTTGATTCTATCAACCCACTTGCAATCAATGATATTTTTACCTCTTTGACTTGGTACCAAATGCCATGTCTTATTCTTCATAAGTGCACCATGTTCTTCATCCATAGCCCTTTTCCACTTAGCATCTCCAAGTGCATCACTCAATCTTGTTGGTTCTCCTGAAATACATAGCATGCCATATGGGACAGTACCATCTTTTCTTATTTTGGGATTTCTAATACCTTTTTGTAGACGGGTCATAACCCTCAAAGTCGTGACAGGTTGTGATTGAGGCTGCACAGGAGACTGCTCAATATGAACAGCCGCAGAAGATCCAGAAGATCCTTCCAAATCTGTAGACTGAGTGACCGCACGCGATCTTGTGGCCATCGGTGTGGCCGAATCTGAACCGAGACCATCCGCAAAGGATCCCGCACTTGCTGTCGGTTGCATGTGCATAGGCGCTCCCGTCATTCTCCTTGGTTGCATGCATGTGGCGCGCTCGCTCCCGCGTGATGACGCGACGCCTGCAGAGTGGCCCGTTGCCGCCTGGTCCACCAGACCCGGCTGGCTGGCGCGCGTGGAGTGGCCCGCTGCCGCCTGGTCCACCTGAGGAGGGGCGCACGCGGATGGTGTCCGATCCGACGGGGATCCGCGCGTGCGATCTGAGAAAGGCTGGCGTGACAGGCGCTGCTGGATCTTCCTCGTGTTCCACGCCAGCCTCCTCTCCTTCTCCATTAGCATGAAATAACAGATCGTTTTGAGCCAAATTTTCATGATTTTGATCATCTTGTGCGTTGTTTTCTCCGGGCACCTGCACAGGAGTAATACTAGGAGCAAGAATATTATCAGATTGGTTAGCACAATTGTTATCACCCCCTTGATCAAAACTTGGAAGGAGGAGAATTTCTTTTTGAAGAAGAGCTCCGGCATTAGGATGGAGACTCGAATGGGAAAACTAATTCATCAAAGACAACATCTCTAGATATGTAGACCCTGCCAGTGGAGACATCAAGACACTTAACTCCTTTGTGCATAGGACTATAGCCTAGGAAGACACATTTTTTTGAACGAAAAGCAAGCTTACGTGTATTGTATGGCCTAAGATTCGGCCAACAAGCACAACCAAAGATACGAAGAGATGTGTAGTCTGGAGTAATACCAAAAAGTCGTGTTATAGGATTCTCAAACTTGATAACTTTGCTAGGAATAATATTGATTAGATATGTGGCAGTAAGGAAAGCTTCGTCCCAGAATTTGAGAGGCATAGAAGCATTGGCTAACAATGATAGTCCTACTTCAACAACATGACGGTGTTTTCATTCAGCAGAGCCATTCTGTTGGTGAGTGTGTGGACAGCAAACATGATGTGAAATTCATCTTTTGAAAAAAGGAATTAAGTTTCTCATACTCACCACCCCATTCGGTTTGCATTGCAAGAATTTTGGAATCTAGTTGGCGTTCAACAAGATTTTGGAAATTGCTAAATACTTGAAAAACATCGGATCGTTCTTTAGCAAATAAATCCAAGTGAACTTACTATAATCATCAATAAAGCTTACATAGTAAGAAAATCTACCAACTGAAGTAGGGGCTGGCCCCCACACATCTGAAAAAATAAGTTGCAGCGGAGCAGTGAATACACTGGTAGAGATGGGATAGGGCAATTGATGAGTTTTAGCTTGTTGACATGCATCACAAACTGACTCAACACTAGACTCATAAGGAAGTTTATTTCTACTAAGGACATGCTGAACAATGGTTGAAGACGGATGACCTAAACGACTATGCCACTTTGCCGAAGATGGTTTGGTGACACTCCAAGCTTGTTTATTTGACCATGATGAAGGGGATGACGATATGAGTGGATAGAGACCTCCCTCGCACTTTCCTCTAAGGATGACTCTCCTCGTTGCCAAATCCTTAATAACAAAAGAATAAGGATAGAATATTATGAGAACATTGTTGTCAAGAGTAAAACGGTGAACTGAAACAAGATTCTTTGATGCATGAGGAACATGTAAGACATTATTTAGATGCAAGTTTTTCTCGGGGGTTCTAACAATTGAGTTACCAATGTGAGCAATTTCCATACCCGTTCCACTTGCCGTGTGCACTTGGTCACCTCCGTGGTATCTTTCTCGCATCGTCAACTTGTCAAGTTCCCCTGTGATATGCTCGGTAGCGCCAGAACCTGCATACCAATTGGTGTCTATCTCGTAGGAGTTGGTGATGAGGTTGGCTTTCTTCTTTTCTTCACGATCCTCATCATAGCGGTGCCAGCAGGCCCTTGCACCTCCGGGGTGATATTTGTAGCAAATTTGGCACTCGGGATAATCTCCTTCATGTTGTTGTTGTTGTTGTTGTTGTGGAGGTTGTCGCTGCTGGCGTTGCTGATAGCCGCCTCCACCGCCGCGAGAAGAAGAGGGAGGGGAACGGTCACCGCCGCGGCCATGCCCTCTGCTCCCTCGCCCGCGACCTTTGCCACGGGCCTGCCCGCGACCTATGTACATGGAGTTTGTAGAAGATCGGAAGCTTGATGGTCCGTCACCCAGCATCTCCATCCTTTGATCGAAAGCTGAAATCTGCGAGAAAAGATCATCAACAGTGATCAAGTTTTTGATGGTGCCGACTGCTGCAACGATGGGACCGTAGTCCCGATCAAGGCCGGCGAGGATGTAGTCGGCCATCTCACCGTCGGTCACTGGACGACCAGCGGCTGCAAGCTCATCTCCGAGACTCTTCATCTTGGCAATGAAAGAGTTTCTTGACATGTTGCCCTTCTTGGTGTTGGAGATGACAATTCTCAGATTTGTTATCCGAGATTGGGACTGCGCGGCAAATAGTGTGGTAAGAGCAGTCCATAGATCATGAGTACTTTCCTTACCAATGACCTGCGCCAAGATTTCGGGGGTGAGCGAATTTAACAGGTAGCTCAGAACCTGTTGGTCTTTCGCTAGCCATGGGCCATACAGAGGATTTTACTCCATGGCCGTGGTCTTGTCTGCCTTCGCGACCTCCACCGTGCTTGGCAGTGCGGCATCTGTACCGTCGAGGAGGCCGGTTACTTGCGCGCCTTACAGCACTGGCATCACCTGCGCTTTTCCAAAGAAGGTAATTCCCTCTTGCGAGCTTTTCTGTTGGAGGAGCTCCGAGGTTGAGGGCGATGGCGCTCGAACTAGCCATGGCGATAGGCTTTTGGGTTTCCGGCGATGATTGGGTTTGGATTTTTTTTGTTCGCTGGATAAAGGGATCGCTAGATGATGGGAAGAGGCTAGGCTCTGTATACCATATTAGAATCGATGAGGCGTTCCTACTCTCCCGAAGGAGAGCCGCGTGTGTGTGTATATATATATATAGGAAAATGGTTGTGTACTCTTGGGAGTACGTACTCCCGCTCCTCATATACCACATAGATGAATCTTTTATACCTTTTTATTATTTTTAATATACTTCATTAGTATATATATATATATATATATATATATATATAGATATAGATATATATATATATATATATATATTGGGGCAGAAATCCTTGCCGTGGAGTACAAGAGAAGAGAGACCGATCCGGTCATTACAGAGATGAGGAGATCGACTCAGACAAGAGGGGGAATAGTTGAGATTACATGACGTGAATAACTCAAACTCTAACAACAACATCATTTCTGGAGCAGCTACGATTACAAAGGAATAGTATGTGCATCTCTACTTCTAATGGAGCAGTCCGTACGTCGTTCGTTCGTTCGTCGCTCCTCTCCCATCGATCGATAGGATCCCCTCGATCCGTCCCACCGATTTTTCTCCTATCCCACCGGTTTTCTCTCCCCCGCGACTTTTTTTTCTTATTTCTTTTTTACATAGTCGGGAGCCTCTCTATCTGTCACCTCTCCCCTCACACGAGCAAACCGACCTCCCACTGTGTGTAACCCTAGATGGCCGCCAGCGATGGTGCCTCCCTCTCCCTCGATCCTCAACCTCCCAGCAGGCCAGTCATCATCGTCGCGTCGGTCCTCCAACTCATCCTCCTCCTTTTTGCCATCCTTGCCTCTCGGCCGCATCGGTGTGGATCGGATCCAGGATCAGACACCCCATGACCGGAGGTAAGCGCGGGCGGCGATGTGTAGAGCACTAGCGTGCTTGTTCTTATTTCTCAAGCAAGCTTTTGATGAAAGTGGACAGGGCATCGTCTATCTTTGTTGATCTGCGCATCGGAGGCTTTCAACTCGCATCCATGGCTTCTCTGGTACCTACAGCTCGGTCATGTGCTTCGGCTGCAATTTATATTTTGGCGACAAACAGGGGAAGATATTATCAAAGGGAAAGGAAAGACGAGGTAAATCGCTTGCTCTATGTATCTCGTTGTGCACCCGTGGATTATCCCAGCTTTAGTTGTGTTGGTATATGCGCTAGATTTGATGTTTTGGGCTAATGTTTTCAGCCAAGGAGAGATCAGGAATCGAAGCCACATGTTTGGTCAACAAACTGGAAGGTGCAAATTAAACTCTTTTACACCCAAATCACATGATATTGCTTCTGTTTTTTCACAAATTACTGTGCCATGCATACTTTAGATCAGCATACTTATTATTTCCTCCGCAACCTTGTCTGGTTCAGTTGCAAGCTTTTACCCAATCAATAATTCAAGATTTACCCTTCTCAGTTCCGGATGACAAGATGGTAGTAGCCAGAGGCATAATGGTAGTCACGGATGTTGATAAGCATGACATTGCGTTATAAATTGTCAAGGCACAACATACTACTGATCTCACGAGGGACTAGCCATAACCTCATTCCTTGTTGTTGACTTTCTGCAGGTTTGGCTTAGTATTTTCGTTTCAACATTTAGTGATATTTTGTTTGTTCTACTGCTTGACCATTTTGTATTTTTTTTCCTTCAGATACCAGTCTTATTTCATGTTGTTTGAGGTAGAGAGTATGCCTTTTTACTGAAATTTTCATATAACATACCCTTTTCTTTTTCCAATTATGCCAGAAATGTTGTCAATATCCTTAATCCAAGTCATATCTGTTGTTTGTGTGGTTGACATAAAAATTGCTTGCGTCATATATATGACTCCAATTCACTGTGAAGTTGGACGTCGCGTGCATTTTCTATACGGTTGAGGAGGTTCAACCCCCTTCCTAATTCACCTTAACTCTATCAGTTGTCTGGTTTTTCGTTTCTACTTATTCCTTGTTTGCATTGATCGGATGCCTATGTCGAAGAACAACACCCCCTTTCTTGAACTCACACCTGCATATCGTTTTGCATTAGAACAACCCAGCAAGATGTCTTTGATGTATGTTTTTCTCAGGTCAATTTTGAGACTTCTGTGCGCCTAGGTTTGATGTTTGGTGATGGGAAGAGGGGGAGAAAATTACAGGTGCATATTATTTAGTATGATTCCTTTCTCTAAAGTTAGGTGCATTCGACACTCAATGGTTTAAGGTTAGGTACCATCAGTTGGCTTCTTATTGCATTCAATTTTTTAAAGCTTTATTGGATTCCGTATCGAGAACATATTGGTGACATTTCTTTGGTGTTTTTTGCTTCTGGCCTTATCTCCAAAAAAAACTTCCATTGTTACTCATAAATTCAGGTGTATACGTCTCGTTTACGATGGGTATATTGATTGTGAACCACGCGGATAGTTTTAGCCCGGTTTTGCAGTAATTAATCATGCAATTTCCTACTTCTTAATTAGTGGATTAAGCCCATGGGGCTCCGATTTCGAAACACGAGAAGCCCCTTGATGGAGTGCTTGCCACTGTGCGACTATGCGTGCAGCCAGGCTGTTGAGATGGAGTGGCCGCCGTGTCGTGCTTTCCCTGCCGGAGTAGTCGGGAGCTGGACAGGGTTGGGGTTGACTTTGACGCCACCGAACTCCGGCTTCCAGCGCACCTGTTCGGCGTGTAGGATGGACATGGAGGCTCGGAGGTGGGGTTACCTTCTCTTGGAACTTTTGACTTCTCGCGTGATTCCGCACTGTTCAAGCCCTTACAGCAGGCTCCATGGTGATGCGAAAGCAACACATTCACAAGGAGATGAGATGACGGAATGTGGCCCAGTCATTCTACATGTTGTTCATGTGCTAGCTTTGTTGTGTGGGTAAGAGAGAGATCATTGGTTGATTGGGAATGGTTCCGTTGTTGCTAGAAATGAGAGAGGAGGAAGAGATGGCGGGTGCTACTAGCCCGCTACTATTGGTGAGAGAAAAATGTTGAGATTGAGATTAGGGGATGGTTTTTCTGTTGCTAGAGAAGTGCTGATTTTGCCGCTTGCTTCCTGCTTATGGCACTCTTGATTGTCAGAGATTGAGGGAAAGAGCAGAGACAGCAGAGAGAATTGTGTCACAAAGACTATTAACTCGTTGTCCAGATGAGCTTAATACAACTAAAAAATTACCTAGCTGTATCAACGATGTCATCCATGTTCAGATTTTGTGCATGTCTTAAATGATTTTTTAACGTTAAAGGTGATCGCGGCCTTCTTTTAAATGTTTTATCTAGATAAAGCAAAAATGAGTGTGTCTAGATTAGTGATATTTTCTTACGGGCACCTGCAAGATTTACATGAAAATGTTTTCCTATGGCCGCTCAATTCTTTTGATTGATGTCGTAATTGAGGCGTCTATCACCATGAACTGTCCTATGTTCTTTAATGGTATTAAGCTATGAGCTACCCTATGTTTCAAAGAGTTCATGAGTTGCGTATGACCATGAGACTCAAATTACATGATGCATGATATTCCACAATTTATATTTTGTCCATGCTGTATGTCCATGGAAATGTTTTATACATTAGTATCTAACATAATTACATAAATGGCTATAGACGGGGAGAGAGGGAGACGAGATGGGGGCCTCGGCGGCGAGAGAGGGGCTGCGGGCGAGTGTGTCCACCGGCGAGGGAGGGGGCGACTTTTATAGCGGCCGGGGTGGCAAACATGTCTAGGGTTTTGGCGGGAGGGGGCGCGTCGCTGTACTACGCCGCCCGTGAAAAATCAATGGAAGGCCGACCGGCGGCAGCCTTGGCATTGATTCCTCGCGGGAAAACGAGGCGATGAGGAAGACGAGACGAGACTGGTCGATGACTCAGCGGCCCCACCAGGCTTTCGCGCCAAAAACGCTTCCACCGGCGCCCCCAGCGCCAAATTTGGGCCTAACTGGCGAAAATTGAGCTTCTTGAGGCACGACTGGGCCGTTTTTTAGCGTCGGCGATAAAAAGGGCCTTGGGGGGATGTTGGGGGCGCGAGTGAAGATGCTCTAAGATAGGAAGGTAGTTATGGCCCTTGTCCCTTGATGCAATCATTGGCTAACTTAGAGCACAAGTTGGTGGATTTGTGATAGGAGTGAGGGTTGAGAGTGAGCGGGATGGGGGTTCGCAATTGGCCCATTCAGTTATGGCGGTCTGAGCGGAATAATTTTCCTACTTTGAAGATGTAGAAAATTACATTTCATTAGAGATGGCTTTGGCTCGAGCGAGAAATGTCTCGCTACAAATCGTGTGTTGGAAATAGCATGACGGATATTCGGACAACTATATTTCTCCCCCACATATGTGCTCGATTTGGGGGAGCCCGGATCATCTAGATGATTGGATTTGAGGAGCCTTCTAGGCACCCGTTTGATGTCCGAACATGCACGAACGTACGAGGGAGAAATGAACTTCAACCTTGGAGGCGATCTTAATTATTTGTTTAATTCATTTATATACTCATTATGTAGCCCGTAGCAACGTACGGGCATTCTACTAGTCATGATATGTTCATGAGTCTAATTAGGGTTGTTACATGCGCGTTGCTAGTGTACATATTTTCCTGTTCATCTAGTATGCTAGACAGCTGCATGCTAATAGTAGTTTCAATCATAATCTATATTATGGAATTGATCACGAAATTGCCTAATTTTCCAACACCGCAAGGATTCAAATCTTTCCATCCATCATTGGTCTCCCTTTAGACACGCGTGTGATGTTGCATGGTCGCAGGCATGGACACGTACATCCGTCGTTCAAAGTCAAGCCACCTTCCACAAGTAGGACAAGGCACTGATGGTGGTGGAGCGGAGAGCGACACCGGCCAAAAGCAACGTTGGCGGCATCTCTTCTCCGAAGCCCGAGAGCCCGCCGTGGTGGACCGTGGACCTGAACAATGACATACAGTTTCGTGGAAGAGAGAGCAAAGCATATCAACCACACCGTGCACAAACGAGAGGAAGAGGCATCGTGGCCATGGCGTGCGAAAGAGATAGCGGATCTGCCATGGCAGCTGCCGTGTCCCCATGGCGGCTCCGCCAGCTCCAGCTCGTGCTCATGCTCGTCCTCTTCTTAGTGATGCCCCATGGAGCGCTCTCGCGGGGACTGGGGCTACCGCCGGAGCCGACCATTGTTAGGAATCTAGACTCTCGCAACTCACGATCACAGAGGAGACAAAGGTTTTTGCGTCGCGTGCAAACTCTGACTTTTCCCGTTTTCTTTCTCAGCTACTTATTCGTTATACAAGGAAAGAGATGCCGGTGGAGATCCTAAATACGCGCCACGATCCGCATGACTCGCGCCATTCCACGAGGGCTGATCGTGCCTCCTAATCCACCTGCTAAACTACCGGGCCGCTCGACGTGACCACGTCCGCCCTCAGGCCCATGCAAAGCTACGTGCATGGCACGCACAGGTCGCGGCTCATGCGATTATTTGCTGAAGGGAAAAAAACTAAGCTAGGCACAACGACTAGATTAGCTAACAAATCACCCCCCTAATCTTGGCGTTGGCGTATTATTTCAACCATACCGATCCTCCTTCTCAGCTCCTGGAAGACAGACGCCCAAGTGCTTTCGTCAGAGCGTCAGCTAGTTGCTCGCTGGTTCTGACGTAGTCGATGAAGACGCGCCCCTGCTCCACACACTCACGAATGAAATGGTACCTGATCTCAATGTGTTTGCTGCGGTCGTGGAAGACAGGGTTCTTCGCCAGGGAGATCGCCGACTTGTTGTCGACGAGGATCTTCGGCCGCGCAGCTTCCTTGTTCAGCATTTCGCCAAGTAGCCGCGACAGCCAAATGCCCTGACAGGCAGTGGCAGTGGCGGCCATGTACTCGGCCTCGCACGAGGACAGCGCCACCACCCTCTATTTCTGGGACTGCCAGCTCACCGGGTTCTTACCGAGGAAGAAGATCACCCTCGTCGTGCTCTTCCTGTCGTCAGTGTCCCCAGCATGATCCGAGTCGCTGTAGCCGGTTAGCTGCAGTCCCCCATCGCCGCGCTCGTATGCGCAGCCGTGATCCAGCGTCCCGGCCACGTACCGCAGAAGATGCTTCACTGCAGCGTAGTGGTCAGATGCGGGCTTCTCCATGAACCTGCTCAAGTACCCGGCTGCAAATCAAATGTCGGGCCTTGTATGTACCAGATACCGCAATCCTCCAATGATGCTACAGTACTTTGTCTTGTCCACCGGGGCGGCGATGCTCTCCTTGCTCAGTTTGAGCTGAGCCTCCATCGGCGTGTTGCTGGGGTTGCAGTCCTCCATGCCCGCGCTCTCCAGAAGTCGCTTGGCGTAGGCCGCTTGCCCGAGCACGATGCGGTCACGCTCCTGGCTCACCTCGATGCCAAGGTAGTAGCTGAGCATGCCCAGGTCGCTCATGCGAAACATCCCGGTCATCTGCTGCTTGAAGGAGATGATCTCCGCCGTGGCCGCTCCGGTGATGACGAGGTCGTCAACGTAGACCCCGACGATCAGCAGTGAGGCACCCGACCCGCGACGGTAGACGGCGTGCTCTGATGGGCAACGCTCGAACCCCAGAGCGCACAAGCTCTCGTCGAGCTTCGCGTTCCAGGCCCTTGGTGCTTGGCGCAGTCCGTACAACGCCTTTCAGAGGCGCAGCACCTTGTCCTCCTGTCCAGCCACGGCGTACCCCGGCGGCTGCTGCACATAGACCTCCTCGAGCAAGTCACCGTTCAAGAAAGCAGACTTCACGTCCATATAGTGTACCTGCCAGCCATGGTGCGCCGCGAGCGCGACGAGGATGCGCACCGAGTCCATGCGCGCGACTGGCGCGAAGACCTCCTCAAAGTCGACGGGCTCACGCTACACGTAGCCTTTCGCCACCAGGCGTGCCTTGTGCTTCACAATGGCCCCCCGGGGATCCTTCTTGAGCTTGTAGACCCACTTGAGGCCGATCGGGCGATGGCCAGCTGGGAGGTCGCTCAGTTCCCAAGTCCCGTTGTCCATGATGCTCTTCATCTCCTCATCCATAGCGGTGCGCCATCCCTGCTCTCTTTCAGCTTCGGTGAACGTGGCCGGCTCTTCGCCCACCATCAGGTACAGACCACTGTCGCTGTAGATCGCCTCCACCTCCTCTGTTGTGTCCCAGAGGTTCTCGAGTGTGCGGTACCGTCGTGTCGCCTCTGCGCCAGTTGGTGCCTCGGATGCGCTGGTGGGCGGTGAGGCAAACTCAACTCCAGTCGGTGTCGAGATCGGCGTTCCATACGCCGGGTAGGTAGGAGAGGGCGCGGCGATCGCGCTCTGTGGTGTTGACGGCTCGATGTCGGGCTCGGGCACCGAGTGGCGCCCGATCGAGGAAGATGCTGGCTCCACCCGCACGCTCGTCGTAGCCACGGGCTCCAGCTCAACCGTGAAGGACTCGAATCCTCATCACGAGCGGGCGACGCGGCGCCCCAATCCCACGACTAGTTCTCGTCGAACAAGACGTCGTGGGAGACGTGGGCGCGGCCTGACGGAGGGTGGAAGACGCGGTATGCAGCCGATCCGGGCTCGTACCCGAGGAAGACCATGGGCACGCTGCGGTCGTCGAGCTTCTTCGTGTTCGGGCGCGTCACCTTCACGTGAGCCACACAACCGAAGGTGCGAAGGTGCTGCACATTGGGCCGACGGCCGCACCAGGCCTCATACGATGTCATGCCGGAGACGCTCTTCGTTGTTGCGCGGTTCAGCAGGTACACTGCCGTCGTCACGGCCTCTCCCCAGAAACGTGATGGGACGCCCTTCGCCTTGAGCAGGCACCGCGCCATGCCGATGATCGTCTGATTTCGCCGCTCCACCACCCCGTTCTGTTGCGGCGTGTAGGGGGCGGTGAGCTGACGGTGCACACCCAGCTCTGCGAAGAATTCGCCGAGGCTCGAGGAATTGAACTCACCCCCGCGATCGGTGCGCAGGGTCTTCAGGTGGCGACCCGACTCGCGTTCTGCCGCCGCCTGGAACTGCCGGAGCGCCGTCTCTGCCTCGTCCTTGGTCGTGAGCAGGCGCAGCCACATGAGCCGGCTCTTGTCATCGACGAGTAGGAGGAAGTAACGTTTCCCTCCCAGCATAGCCAGCGTGATCGGCCCGCACAGATCTGCGTGCACGAGCCCGAGTACGTCCTTGGTGCGGTTCAGGGCCTGACGAGGGAAGGGAGCTCGCCGGTGCTTGCCGGCAAGACACGCCTCGCAGAGCCAATCCACCTGATCGACGAGCGGCAGGCCGTGAACCATGTCCTCGCGCGCAAGCGACCGAAGCGCCTGGAAGCCAATGTGGCCGTACCGCACGTGCCAGAGCCACGCATCCTCGCCTCCATGTATAGCAAGGCAGACCGGACGAGCCACGCTCAAGCTCAGCACGTACAGACGCCCATGGTTGCGCTGCACGCGCGCGAGCAGGCGCCCGCCCGGGTCTCGCAGCTGAAGGATGCCCTGGCTGATGTGTGTGTCGTAGGCGTTCTCGTCTAATTGGCCCAAGCTCACAATATTGCTACAAAGACGGGGAATGTAGTATACCTCAGAGAGTACCAAGTGCTCACCATTCAGGCACTGGAACAGGATCGTTCCCCTCCCCTCGATCTGCATCGCGGACCTATCGCCAAGCCTGACGGAGCTGCGCACGCCAGTGTCCAGCTCGGAGAAGATCTCCCGCCGCCCAGACATGTGATTACAGGCACCGGAGTCCAGGAACCAGGAGGAGTCGCAACCTCCATCACCCGAGGCAGGGCGCGCCTGCGAGCGCTCCTCATTCAGCATCACGTGTTCCACATCCGCCTCTCTGGTCGTGGTGAGTGCGCTCAGGCTCGCCAGGAGGAGCGTGGTCTCCTCGGTCCCGCCCTCGGCGAGACTGACCTGTTCCTTGCGCTCGCGCCGGGGCTCGGTGCAGTCCCGCGAGAAGTGCCCCGGCTTGTTGCAGTTGTAGCACTTGACTTTCGTCATGTCACGGCCGCTGCTGCGACCGCCGGACCCGCCAGAGCCACCGGCGTTCTGAGGCGGGCGTGCGTCGTTCCTCCGTCCCTGATTCTTGCCTCGGCGGTTGTTCTGCCCGCCGTCGTTGCCGCCACCGCCGCCTGAACCTTGGCCGCTTTCACGCTCCTGTTTGCGCACTTCCCACTGTTGCTCAGTGAGATACATCTGCCCACCTCCTTGGCTCGGCGCGGGCACGGCGCAGCGCTCCTCGGCGGTCCTCAACCGCCCAATCAGCTCCTCGACCGAGATCGTACTCAGGTCCTGGAGGGTTTCGATCGCCATTGCGATCTGTGCGTATCGGGGGGGAACAACACGTAACAACTTCTGCACGACGCGTCCCTCCTCGACGTTGTCGCCGAGCGTGCGTAGCTGGTTGACGAGGCTGGTGATGCGCATGCCGAAGGCGTCGAGGGTCTCGCCGTCGTGGAAGGCGATCTGCTCGAATTCCGCACGGAGTCGCTGCGCGATGGCCTCGCGTACACGGTGCACTCCCATCCGCATGACCTTGATGGTGTCCCAGGCCGCCTTGGCCGTCTTGACGACGAAGACGCCGAGCATCTCCGGCGGATAGGCTCGGAGAAGGACGCCGAGCGCCGACTTGTCGTCGCGTACGTGTTGTGCGTTGCCCTCGATCGCGTCCCAGAGCCCCCAGGACTCCAGGTGAACCTTCATCACTAGCGACCACTCGATGTAGTTGGTCGAGGTAAGGGTCGGGAACGTGGTGCCGGCTCCCGGCACGAACAGCGCGCGTTCCGTGGCCGCCGCCTGGTGGATCACCACCTGCCGTTCCCGCCTTACGCGGCTTCGCCCGCGGCTGCGGTCCCGTGGTGGAGTCGCCGAGCACGCCAGCCCGCCCCTGCCTGCGTTGAGGGACGCGCCACGTCCGGCTGTTCTCCGTGATTAGACATGGTCGCCGGGATCGCTAAAAAACGAGGCTCTGAATACCACTTGTTAGGAATCTAGACTCTCGCAACTCACGATCACAGAAGAGACAAAGGTTTTTGCGTCGCGTGCAAACTCTGCGACTTTTCCCGATTTCTTTCTCAGCTACTTATTCGTTATACAAGGAAAGAGATGCCGGTGGAGATCCTAACTACGCGCGACGATCCGCATGACTCGCGCCATCCCACGAGGGCTGATCGTGCCTCCTAATCCACCTGCTAAACTACCGGGCCGCTCGACGTGACCACGTCCGCCCTCAGGCCCATGCAAAGCTACGTGCATGGCACGCACAGGTCGCGGCTCATGCGATTATTTGCTGAAGGGAAAAAAACTAAGCTAGGCACAACGACTAGATTAGCTAACAACCATTAAGCGGAACATGACGTGCAACAGCATCCCCTATCCATTTGGCGTTAGAGGCAGATCCATACCAGGCTTCGAGGTAACTTGTGGGCCAAGACAGGAAGCCATGCTGCCAATCGGTAAGCATAGCTTTTTTTTTTTTTGCAACGGAGGCAAAAGATTTGCCTCGTCGATTAATTAAGAGGAAGAGAATTGCTCAGTTAATTAACAGAAAACCGGGCGAAAACTGTTACAAATAGACCGCATGCGGACTACTTGCAAAGAAAGAAACTCCATGACCCCATGTAGGCCTGGGCGTTCGGTAGAAACCTAAAATTCGGTTTCTGTTGTTCGGTTTTTCGACGAATTCGGTTTGCATAAGTGGAAACCGAATTAAGCACTAAAAATTAACTAACCGAAATTTTGGTGTACCGAATTTTTCGGTTCGGATTTCGGTTTAACCGAATTTTGTACTATAAACAGAAAATGCCCTTTTGCTTTCAGAACATATTGACTACATGCGTATTATAAAGAAAAAATTTGACAGCATAACAACGCAAATTTGTAAAACGTGTAGAAGAACATATATGTGATATCAAATATAAGGATACCAGAATATTGAAACATGCATAATCAAGTCCAAGTTCCAGCACAATAACCAAAGTTAAACAAGGTAACATTGAAACATGCACAATCAAGTCCAAGTTCCATCACAATAACCAAAGTTAAACAAGGTTCACCAGAGACATAACCAAAGTTCCAGCACAATACATAACCAAGTCCGAGTTCAATAACACAGAGTGACAAACTGATAGTCCATGTTCCAGCACTAGACATAACCAAAGTCCAAGTTCAAGTGTTCAACAACACAAACTTTTAGTGGTAAATGACAATAGATTTGCACTTGAAGTTGAAGAGCAGCCAACAGTAAGACTCCCAATTTGCCATCATGAACATGAGCATCTTGACCATTCCAAGTTCCAGCCAAGTGAGCCAATCTGCCATTTTTTGTAGATAGTACAGAGTTCAGTTAAAATAGAATACTAGATACCACACAATACTATTAAGCAAATCTAGTGATGTATATATGCCTAGAATTTGGAAAACAAAGTACATGAAGTGCATAAAGCAACATTTGCATAACAACATTCACATGAGGTTTATTACAGCAACATTTGCATTTACATACAGTGTGACTGTGTGAGTGCACTAAGTAGATGGCTAAGATGAGCTTCTTACAATATATATAACCATAAGACAAAACAATGTAACCAATGTAAAATTTCCAGCAATAGTAAATTTCCAGCAATGTAAATTTCTCGGCTGAGTGGGTGTCATGTCCAGATGTTACTAAACAAGAGAGATAGAGAACATTCATAGAGTACATACAAACTACAAAGACATAGGCCTGGGCGTAAATTCATACATATTACAGAATATTGCAGTATTGGCCAACCTGCACTTTTTTCTCTGCATAAAAAAAGAACCAGAGACCTCTTCTTTTTTCTATGCATCCACATCCACGTTTACCATCTACTCACAAAGAACAAAATAAAATAGGAGACAAAGGATGGGAGATTGGGCTTATTACGTTGACTGAATGCTCAGTTTCTGCTGTGGAAGGCGTGATGACGAACTGGAGAATACGTTGCCGAGAATCCGAGATGCTGTCGAGTGCCGACGGCGACGGATGCGCAGGCCGACGACGGGTCCTTGTCTGAGTTGTCTGACCTCTCCTTCCTTCCTGCAGATGCGGCGGTGGAGGCTGGGTACGGCAGGGGGCGCCGAGTGGGGGAGAAGATGCGGTGGCCGCTGGCGCCGGTGGTGGCGTCCCAGCCGCTCAGATGAGAAGCGGCGGTGGTGTCCCAGCCGCTCAGATGAGAAGCGGCGGCGGCGGCTGGGTAGGGCAGGGGGCGCCGGGCGGGGCGGCGTGGGGGAGGGGAGAGGTCGAGGGCGAGGGTGCCTAGGTTTATGCTGGTGCGTGCCTCCTCGACTGGAAGTGGGAGGGTGGGTGGGTCGTGGTCGTGGAAGTGGGAGGTTGCGGCCTGCGGGGGGTGGGCTGTATTGGGCCGGGGGCGGGGCCGCGGGGGGTGGGTTGTATTTCGGTTAACCAAGAAATACACCGAACCGACCGAATTTGGTTCGGTTAGTAGCCTAGCTAACCGAATTTTTCTGTTTATACTAAAAAAACCGATATTTTGGTTTATTCGGCTTCGGTTTCGGTTCAGTTTTCGGTTGGTCGGTTTTTATGCCCAGCCCTAACCCCATGGTCAACCCAACAAAAATATACAACGAGCAACAACCACAATCGTTCGCACATCTACATCGCAAAGAAAACCCCAACGAATCCAAAGCTGTAGACAACAAACACCAGCAAAACCACAAAGACGAGCCAATCACAGAAGATGGTCGAAGAGACTGAGTATCATTCAATAAGCAGCCACAGACGCTTTACCAATGGCGCCACTCTTCTTGCCTATGCTCCTGAGTGCCTTCTTCACCTTCTTGATTTTACCGGAAGAAGCCTTCTCTACTAGAGGCAAGCAATTGTCTTGCTAGACCCAGGGCTAGCTGCCTCCAAGCCGGCTAGCAAGCGGCCAAGCTTTTTCGCGAAGACCACCTCGTCAATACGTGCCCACATAGCTTCACGGTCAAAGATGGGCGACCGGATGGACTTTAGCGCCTTAGAATTTGGTGCCAAAGCACCTACCTCATCAATCTTGGCACTCACAGGTGCCACCTGGCCCACAACCACATGTGATAAGACAATAGCAGCATCCAAACCTCAACGATCCACCAAGGCGAGTGGCTGACTGGGCTCCAACAACGGCGGTGAGGTCGCAATCGGCATCGCCAAGGCCCCTCCAACCGACTCCATTTCCGTAGGAAGCACCATCGAAATAGGCGAAGTGGGCTCCCCACAAAGCTTCTGCAGCTCAGGCATAATTTGCAGCACTGGTGCCACGACCTCAACAACGGCTTCACTCTCAGAAGCAATCGACATGACAGGCAGCGACAACGGGCGAGATGTAGCACGAGGGGAGAGATCTCCATACATGCTTGCTTCCCCGTCGGCAAAACCAACCTGGATCTCGGGCAACAGGGACACAACGGGCACAACCTGAAGCTTGGCGAGAGCAGCCTCTGCACTTGCCAAAACACTCCCAACTCGCGCAATGCAGTCGCAAAGCTCGGCTTGGAGCAGCTCGGTCTGCTCCACCAGGACGGGCTGCAACGCCACATCAACCAGGGTTGCATCGACAAATGATGCAAGCAGTGGGGTGGATGGTGGAACAACATGTCGTGGCGGCGTAGTCCGGTTGATGCGGAGCTGTGCATGACATAAACGCGCTTTATGGCCGAATCGAAGGCATCCAATACACCGAAAAGTGTCCCTGCACTCACGAGCACGAAGGTAAGCATAGCTATGAAATCCACGATGTGTCGCTACAAGGAGGCTTCCTCGTCATCTTTGCCGGAGCCATCAGCCAAGTCTGCTACGACCGCAACGGTTCAAGGACGCGGACCACCGGAGCCGGTGATATCAGCTTGGAGCAGACGCCCTTCTCCAAGGGTGCAGGTGGTGCCAACTTGATTGTCTTGAATTGGGTAGTCAGACGCAGCACATGAGCAGCTCTAAGCAAAAAAGACAAATCGTGTCAAAACAATACGTGCACAGTAAACATTTTACAGACTCTCAATTTGTCTTTTTGCTGGGTGCTCCTCAGATGTCCAAATGGTATGAAAATTGGAGCACACCTCGCGCATCAAATTGTCTACCACACAAAAAATGGATTTTTTTGAATTTTTCTAGTGTTTGTTTCGATTTGTTTTCATCATCGTGAGTGCAGATGAGCTCGGATGCAGAGTTGGATTTTTGATGCATTGCCTATATCTCTTCTACTATTAAAGAGGAATTGGAGCCTCCACCGACGCTTCTTTCCGCCGGCCAGTTTTTCTATCCCATGTCGGTATTTCAGTGAAAAAACAATTTTGACACGCCCCAAGGGACACATCACACATCTCCCCTTCCCCGTTCATCTCCCCACTAGTTCCGTCCAAGCTTCCGCCGCCTCCCTCCCGCCATGCGGTGCCACCTACAACTGGCGGGGATTGGAGACCAACGAGACGGCGTCGCACCTGTGGTACTTCACTACCCCGTCCACTAACCCTCTACCCTCCCCCTACCAAGGCCTGTGGGGCCCTGGGCGCCCGACCTCTAGGCGATGTCTGGGATGACCAAGGATGGTTGTGCATCTCGGTGCTTCTCTTCTCCATCGATCCACCATCTCCTCAAGGTGAATCTTCCCCAAAAAGCACCCCTCACCTCTCAACTCCAACACTCCACCATCTCCTCTTCTCTTTGTTTAATTCCTCGATCAGTAACCCTAGAACTTGATGGCTCTGGACTGAGATGTAGACTTCCCAGTGGAACACCGGAAATCATTGAGTCCCATCGGGCAGACAAGTTGACTGTTTTGTTGTCCTGTAAATTTATAACTTGTCAACAAAGTCGATGGAGATCGTGATCGCGACACAATACTGTGTTGGTCCTCCTATATATACGACTTACCGACAAAAGCCAAAGATACACTGAAAACAACCTAGGGTTTTATCACCGTAGTCTACTCCATCCCGAACGCCGGCATGCACCAGCAAGCGGGAGAGCAGGTCTCTGGAACCTCTCACCCTGATGACACTATATCGGGAGAGGGCGAATTAGGTTTTTGGGAAACGCTTCGCGCGACTGCCCAAATTCATCACCATAGGTCATCTTCCATCCATGTCAGGTGGTGTCGCGTACCGAAATCTCTAGCGTTGTCTGCTTTGACCGGTCTTCACCAACGTCGTCGTCGTCGTCGTCAACATCATCTTTTTGTAGTAGCTACAATTACAAAGGAATAGTATGTGTGTCCAGATATGTTCATGACTCTAACTAGGGTTGTTGTTACATGTGCGTTGCCAGTGTGTACATGTTTTTCTGTTCATTTAGTATGCTATTCCCTCCTTCCATGAATAAGTGTACATCTAGCTTTTCTCCTAAGTCAAAATTTTAAAACTTTGACCTACTTTATCGGAAAATAGCAGCATTTATGGCACTAAAGTAGTATCACTAGATTCATTTTGAAATGTAGTTTTGTAATATACCAATTTGATGTCATATATTCTACTACTATTTTTTATAAAGTTGGTCAAATTTTTAAAAGTTTGACAAGAATAAAATGTAGAAGTACACTTATTCGCGGACGGAGGGAGTAGACAGCTGCATGCTAATAATAGTTTCAATCATAATCTATATCTTTAAACTAATCATGAAATTGCCTAATTTTCCAACACCAAAGGATTCAAATCTTGCTGGTCATATCTACGTCCATCATTGGTCTCCCATTAGACTTGCGCGTGATGCTCCGTGGTGGCGCCGTGGCGGGCATGGGCATGTACATCCGGCGTTCATGGTCCACCCATCTTCCACAAGTAGGACAAGGCACTGATGGTGATGGAAGGGGGAGCCACACCGGCCAAAAGGGACGTTCGCGGCATCTCTTCTCCGACGCCGCTCAGCAAGTAGGCAGCCGTGGTGGACCGTGCACCTGAACTGTTAGAATAAATATGAGGCATACCGTCGATCATTCAAAGACCAAGCAATTACACAAGCATTACATCGAGATTTGTTAATGAGGTTTATCGATATGGCTACATTCCTGAGGCCTGACTACGGGCGCTCCTCCCCGTGACACCGTCACAATACCGCACCCTGGCCACCCGGGTGCCGGCACACGCCGCCGGCTCCCCCTTGCGCGCCTGTGTTATTATGTTGGCATAGGTTACATCGTGTGTCTACCCCCGCTATATATGAGAGCCCTAGGATACAAGTGTTCTACTAGGACACGACTCCATATCCTATCTAAATACAATACAACTACAAGTCCAACTGTAACCTACCTTGTACACTATATTCGATACAACTCCAACAAACTCCACCTTGGCGAATATTCTCCAACACCTTGAATTCGTCAATGCGTCAAACTTCCATGTACATTGGACTTGAGCTTCTCTCATGAGTACCGCTGCTACACCAAAGACTCCATATGACTCCACCTGCAACTTGTAGTCCCTTCTTTTCTTGACCACTGTCAACACTCGAGCAAAATTAAGTCCCTCTTTACTCTAGTGTATGCTCCCAACTTCCAGAGCTCCGTTCAATGCCATCACACACTGCTCACTGACCTGCGTAAAAATGAACAACTCACATATTGGGTGTCACACATAAGAGTTACCTGAACTCAACGTCACCACTCCTTTCTTGACCGCGTGTCTGAAACTTGAAGAAATTTCACTATTGGTTGTAGTCACCCCGAGTCAAATTCGCAGTTGTCTCATCACATGTATGACCACTAGAGCCCTGGCCCGTCTCCATGCCCCGTGCATACCGCACACCTCGCCGCTATTACCGCGTCGAGCCTCTGCTATCCTGGTCGAGTCTCAAGGGTCACGAAACCACACCACTCAACTTCCACTGCAGAGTACCACCGATCATCACCAACGGATGACGAGTTTCAAGCTTCCATCAGACCACTGGGCTCCAGTCCGAACTATGTGTCCCTCGCTTTTCTTGCTGAATAGGCTTCGACTCTCCGAGCTCTTACGCCGTAGCCCCTCAATCCAGCTTCACCTTCAACATGACTCCATGGTAGATGATCAGTCCATCCTCGCGCCCCGTTGACTTCAAGCTCTCATGTGTGCACCATCTTGAATCAACCCTGCGCCATAGTCTTGTTGAAGCCGCCAAGCCCTCAGGCCTGCGCCACATGTTTCCACACCTTAGAAGTCGGTCACCATCAACATCACGCTCCTATGTCGTCGTCGCCGATCACATCACCGTCTTCTGTACCAACCGACTCGCGTCGATCCGTCAGACTGCCTAGTCCAACCCAGCCAAACTTGTCCGGCTACATGACACGCTCGAGGCTCCCAAATCGCGAATTTTTATCCATCGCATGATAATTCCATTTTAGCTGAATTGACTTCCCGCAACGCCCTCAAGCATCCCTGTTGTGCCAACAAATCTTTCACCATTGTCTGCCATAACCCAAGGTTTCCTGTTCCGTGAACTTCTCCACCTCAAATCCGATGCCCGATGACATCATAATTCTTCGTACAGCTGACCTTGTGAAAAAATAACCGAGCTTCCAACACGTGCTCAAGTACACAAGATGCAAAAATCTTTCCTGTACTCACGTGTATTAGCTCCCAGGCACAACTTCCAATGCTAATAATTGCTTTGTCAATGTCCCTTGCTTTCGAACGGATGCAGAACACACGATGGATTTTCCTCTTCGCTTGATCTGTCTCCTGCATCTCCGTGTCACATGAGGACTCGGTCCTCTTTTGATCTTCAAACAAATCTCACAATGTCTTTACACCGGATAAACTTGTAGCTTGCTCTCCTGACCGATTATCTCACCAGCCGGAGCCCTGGACGTTTTTGCTGGCTCGGGCCTTGCCTAGGCCGGCCGTCTGCGCGTCTCCTGCCTAGGCCGCCTTGGCCTGCAGTGCGTCCGCACGCTAGGCGGGCAGCTGGATCGCTCTGCCGCCGCCACGCGCCTGCTGCTGCTTTGCCCAAACACCGTCAAGCCGCACGTCCGCCATGCTGCTTCCTCGATCTAATGCACCGCATAGTTCGATCCGTGTCGAGAAGTGTCACTGCTCCCAATTGCTTCATCTCCAAAATTTTCCGATCGCATCCAGAGTTTCTCCAATCGCTGCTAACACTGCGGCCGCCCTGATCGAACACGGAAACACCGTGTGTCAACGATCCGCTCCACCGTTGCCGTCTTGCACCGTAATATAACTCAACGATCATCTTGCAAAGCACTTTCTCTAGATCAACTTTCTGCAGCCTTCTCATAACCTTGCTCATGATACCACTTGTTAGAATAAATTCGAGACATACCGTCGATCATTCGAGGACCAAGCAATCACGCAAGCACGACATCAAGATTTGTTAACGAGGTTCACCGATATGGCTACATCCCCGGGGCCTGACTACGGGCGCTCCTCCCCATGACACCGTCACAATACCGCACCCTGGCCACCCGGGCGCCGGCACACACCGCCGGCTCCCCCTTGCGCGCATGTGCTATTATGTTGGCATAGGTTACATCGTGTGTCTACCCCCGCTATATATGAGAGCCCTAGGATACAAGTGTCCTATTAGGACACGACTCCATATCCTATCTAAACACAATACAACTACAAGTCCAACTGTAACCTACCTTGTACATTATATTCGACACAACTCCAACATGAACAATGACATGCAGTTACGGGTGCCATATTTTCTCAGTTGTCGTAGCATGCACCATCAGACCATTTAGGCCCACCGGGAGTAGGACTCCCTCCCTTTTCCTTGTTGGATTAGGAGAAGAGGGGGAAAGAGGTGGAGGAGAAGAAGGAAGGGGGGGGGGGGGCGCCGGCCCCCTCTCCTTGTCCTATTCGAACTAGGGGGAGGGGCGCACGGGCCTGCCCTGGCCGCCTCTCCTCATCTCCACTAAGGCCCATTATGGCCGATTAACCCCCGGAGGGTTCCGGTAACCCCTCTGATACTCCGGTAAAATCCCGATTTCATCCGGAACACTTCCAATATCCAAATGTAGGCTTTCAATATATCAATATTTATGTATCAACCATTTCGAGACTCCTCGTCATGTCCGTGATCACATCCGGGACTCCGAACAACCTTCGGTACATCAAAACATATAAACTCATAATATAACTGTCATCGAAACTTTAAGCGTGCGGACCCTACGGGTTCGAGAACTATGTAGACATGACCGAGACACGTCTCCGGTCAATAACCAATAGCGGAACCTGAATGCTCATATTGGTTCCCACATATTCTACGAAGATCTTTATCGGTCGGACCGCATAACAACATACGTTGTTCCCTTTGTCATCGGTATGTTACTTGCCCGAGATTCGATCGTAGGTATCTCAATACCTAGTTCAATCTCGTTACCGACAAGTCTCTTTACTCGTTCCGTAATACATCATCACACAACTAACTCATTAGTTGCAATGCTTGCAAAGCTTATAGTGATTTGCATTACCGAGTGGCCCAGAGATACCTCTCCGACAATCGGAGTGACAAATCCTAATCTCGAAATACGCCAACCCAACAAGTACCTTCGGAGACACCTGTAGAGCATCTTTATAATCACTCAGTTACGTTGTGACGTTTGGTAGCACACAAAGTGTTTCTCCGGTAAACGGGAGTTGCATAATCTCATAGTCATAGGAACATGTATAAGTCATGAAGAAAGTAATAGCAACATACTAAACGATCGAGTGCCAAACTAATGGAATGGGTCAAGTCAATCACATCATTCTCCTAAAGATGTAATCCGGTTAATCAAATGACAACCCATGTCAATGGCTAGGAAACATAACCATCTTTGATCAACGAGCTAGTCAAGTAGAGACATACTAGTGACACTCTGTTTGTCTATGTATTCACACAAGTATTACGTTTTCGGTTAATACAATTCTGACATGAATAATAATAAACATTTATCATGATATAAGAAAATAAATAATAACTTAATTATTGCCTCTAAGGCATATTTCCTACATTTACATGTGGTAAGTAAACTAATCATGCCTTTAGATGGGACAGGCAGGCGCGTGGCATTGAATATTTGTTGGGACGGCAGGACGAGCAACCCTTTCATTTTGCGCGTAGTTTCACTGCAAGGCAAATCCAGTAAATATAAATGTACTCTCTTCGTTTTTATTTACTCCACATATTAGAATTGACTGACGTTAAACTTTATAAAGTTTGACCAAATTTATAGAGATGAATACAAATATTTGGCATAACAAATCTATATGATGTGGAAGTACATTCAACAACGAATGTAATGATTTGTTATTGTATATGTTAATATTTTTGTCTATAAACTTTGTCAAAGTTTGTAAAGTTGGACTTTGACCAAAACTAATATGCGGAGTAAAAAAAACAGAAAAAGTACAAGTTGCGTGGCAGTTGGTTGCCGCGAAGTCTCGTCCTTTACACCTCCATCGGTTTAGACGCACCTAACGCTCCTCATTACTTAATTACTAATACCTCGAGTTCAGACGCACCTAGCAATAGCATATGTTGATCCTGCCAATTACGTTATCATTACACGGCCACTTGCAGCTGTCAGCGCACTATGTATATCTTTATGCTGTAATGGAAGACCACGACTATGGCCTTACGCACTTGATTCGTGGAACTAATCATGCCTTTACATGGGGTAAGTAGACTAATCATGCTTTTACATGGGACAGGCAGTCGCGTGGCATTGAATATTTGTTGGGACGGTAGGACGAGCGACCATTTCATTTGGCGCGTAGTTTCACTGCATGGCAAATCGAGTAAATAAAAATGTGCTCCCTCTATTTTTATTTACTCCGCATATTAGAGTTAACAGAAGTCAAACTTTATAAAGTTTGACCAAATTTATAGTGATGGATATAAATATTTAGCATAATAAATCTATATGATGTGGAAGTACATTCAACAACGAATCTAATGGTATTGATTTGTTATTGTATATGTTAATATTTTTGTCTATAAACTTTATCAAAGTTTATAAAGCTTGATTTTGACAAAACTAATATACGGAGTAAATAAAAATAGAGGGAGTACAAGTTGCGTTGCAGTTGGTTGCCGCGAAGTCTCATCCTTTACACCTCCATCGGTTCAGACGCACCTAACGCTGCTCATTAATAAATTACTAATACCTTGAGTTCAGACGCACCTTGCATATGTCGATCCTGTCAATTACGTTATTATTACACAGCCACTTGCATCTGTCAGCACACTATGTATATCTTTTTGCTGTCATGGAAGACCACGACTATGGCGTTACACACTTGATTCGTGGAACTAATCATGCCTTTACATGGGGTAAGTAAACTAATCATACCTTTACATGGGGTAAGAGCATCTTCAACAGGCGCGCCAAACTAGCGCCGCGCCGCAAAATCTCTCCTTTTAGCGTGCGCGTAACCGGAATAGCTGCTCCAGCGGGCGCGCCAAAACCGCGCGTGCGGCATACGTAGTCCAGCGCGCGGGCCGAAACGCAATCGCGCGCCGCTTATTTGCTGCGCCTGCTCCCGCGCGCTGGACTCTCGCGCGCTCGCTCGCACCTCCCACCCCCCCTCCAGCCGTGCCGCCGCCGCCGACCGCGCCACCCGACGACCGTTCCGGCGCTTCCCCGGCCTATCCCCGCCCCGCGCGCGCTTTCTCCGGCCCCCCTCTAGGCCCGCCGCCCCGCGCGCGTGCTGGTCCGCCGACGAACAGCGCCCGCGCGCTCGCTGCCACTCGGTGCCCGCTAGGTGTTCGACAAAACGCCTAGAAGGTATGTATTGCTCAAAAGCCATGAATTTCGTGCATGTTGATTGTAGTTTTTTATTTATAGCATAGTATTCAACATTGTAGATGAGTTCGTCATATGATTCTTCCGAAGAGAATTTGATATGGAAGAGGAGGAGTATCTTGCAATGATCCTAGCTATGCATATTAATAAAAAACCGAAACACGGTGGTTTGGTTCTGGGTCGGCAAAAAATTTAGAGGGATAGGATCGATCCCCACAACAGATTGATCAGGCATTATTTTGCGAAGAATCCCACATACCCCGAGTCGTATTTTCGTCGCCGGTTTAGGATGAGCACCGAGTTGTTCAGGCGCATTGCAGAGAAACTAGCGAGCCATGACCGCTTTTTTAAGCAAAGGAGGAATGCCGCCGGAGAGCTCGGGCATAGCACCTTTCAGAAGGTGACAGCCGCTTTGCGTATGTTGGCATACGGTATACCGGCTGATCTAGTTGATGATCACTTGGCTATGGGTGAGAGCCAAGCCATCATGTGTGTCAAGCGCTTCGCTGTCGAAATTGTGCAAGTGTTTGGCGAGGAGTATTTGAGATCTCCCAACGCTGAAGACGTCGCAAGGCTTTTAGCGATGAACAAAGCTCGCGGCTTTCCTGGCATGCTTGGCTCAATAGATTGCATGCATTGGACTTGGAAGAATTGTCCAAAGGCATGGCATGGGCAATTCCACGGCCAAAAAAAGGGTTCCACTATAATCCTTGAAGCGGTGGCCGATCAAGAGACTTGGATTTGGCATGCATTCTTTGGAATGCCTGGATCTTTGAATGACATCAATGTTGTCAACCGGTCACCACTGATGAGTAAGATTGCAAATGGGGAGTTGCCACCGGTGCAGTTTGTAGCAAATGGCCGTACATACAACTATGGCTATTATCTAGCGGATGGCATCTATCCAAAGTGGCAAACCTTTGTCAAGCCGTTGAAAAAGCCAGAAGGTAAGAAAAATCTTGATTTCCACAATGCTCAGGCGGCGGCTAGAAAAAATGTGGAGAGAGCTTTTGGGATTTTGCAAGCCCAATTTGCTATTGTGAGAGGACTGGCTAGATTTTGGGATCAAAAGATGCTTTGCTACATAATGCACGCTTGTGTGATCATGCACAACATGATCATCGAGAATGGGCGTAGCCAAGATGTAGACTACTCTCAGTATGAGCTCTTGGGATATCCCGTGCGAGTGCGACGGAGGGCTGAAAGGGTGGCCTGTTTTGTTGCCTCCTGTCATGCCATTCGACGTCCTACAGCGCATAATGATTTTCAGAAGGATCTCATTGAGGAGTGGTGGGCATGGAATGGACGACAAAGAGCATTATGATTTGTGCGTTCGTTATTGTATTGTTGAACTATTTGTTGTGTTTAATTGCACTATTTGTTGTATTGAACGATAAACTGTTCGTTTGAGTTGTAATAAACGAAATTGAACTATTTATTTTTGTTTGTTTTTGATTTTTTTGCTTTTGTTTTTGAATGCATATGTTGTTTGTGCGAGTCGCGCGCGCTGCATTTTTGCGCGTTGCTGGAGCGGCGCGCGCGCGCTGCATTTTAGCGCGGCTGCTGGAGCCAGCGCTGCGCGCCGCGCCAAACAAGGTGATGCGCGCGCGGCATATGTGTTTTTTACGCGCGGCGTGACCGGCGCCTGTTGGAGATGCTCTAAGTGCGCATACTTTAAAAGCATGATTAGTTCCACTTGCTAAGACATACTCATAGGACTTGTAAAGGCATGCTCACGTGATTCGTTGAATCAATCCTACTCATAGGACTGTCTATCAAATTAAAGTATGCCTTAATTCATGGAACTAATCATGCCTTTATGGGTTGGTGTCAAATTATAAGACTATGATGGTTGGTGTCAATCAAGAAAATGAACCACTTAGAACTGTCAGCGCACTATGTATATCTTTTTGCTGCTATAGAACACCACGGCAATGATGCCGACAACAAGCGTCTAGCGTCACACATTTGTTTAGTAAGCTATTTTCAATGTTTTGGTATCATGTACTAGTAAAAAACAGGGCATTAGTCCCGATTTTGCAACCGAACTAATGGCCCTCATTTTTAGTCCCGATTGTATTACGAACCGGGACTAAAGAAACTCCACATGGCCATTGTTGGGCGCCTAGGCATGAGGACCTTTAGTCCCAGTTGATAACACTGACCGGGAGTAAAAGGCAGGCACGCGTTAGCAGCAGCCAGACGTTGGGGTTTTTGTTTTCATTTTTTTAAAAGGAGGCGTTTAGGGTTTTGGAAGGTTTAGGGGTTTCATATTGTGTTTCCTCCTTTTCTTTTTGTGTTACCATTCAATTCTTTTATATTTAGGGTTTTCATTTTTCTATTCTGTTTTTCATTCAACTAGACGCTAACTACTACATATAGCAATGAAGGAACCATTACACAACATCATCATGAATATAGAGAGAAGCGATCTCTTTTTCTCCGTGCTTGGTCGAACAACAAGTTTTCGTATATCTATTCGACGATACTGCATATAGTACATGTTTATGCATATATACAAAATAACATCTCTAACGATCCCTAATATCTAATTACCAACTTTTATTCCCACTTCTCGATGGTATACTTCGGTTTTAGCTATGATCTCTTCAAGGAAGAACCCCGCCAATTCCTCTTGAATTGCTCGTATGCGAGCCTTTGATAGAAGTATGTCCCGCTTCCGTTGGATCTAATATATATGGGTCGCGCTATTCGTCATTCTCGGTGAGGAATAGTTATTCTTCACCCCCCCCCCTCTATTTTAACATCAATACACCGTATTTTTACGTTCCGTAAATTTTCTCTTACTTCATACGTAAAAAGAGAATGTAAGAAAATTATAATCACCGTAAAAAATATTTTATGTTACCTAAAATTACAAACATAAAAATATAGTATAAAATATACATAAAATGCAAATTTTCTAGACTTAAAACCTATATTTTTGTTTTCTGATGTCAAATTTTACGTAGTAAAATCAATATGAATGTATACGTAATGTAATTTATATTTGAAACGATCATAAGATTACCCCGGGTGAAGAATAACGTATTCTGCACCCTAGGTGATGAATAGTATATATATATATATAGGACAAAACTATTCTAATCCCAGGATTAGAATAGTTATTTGGATCACGATTGCCCTGTAAGGGCGTAGGCAGGACCTCCCGAACTCCCGAACCAGTACGAGAGAAAAAAAACCCATCCAACCCCTCCCATGATCCCCTCACCTCACCTCACCTCCCTCGATCCCCCGAACTGCATTGCGCTGCCAGCGCCGCCTCCCATCCTGGCACACGCCGCCGCCGAGCCCCGGCCACCCAATGCGCCGCCGCCGGGCCCACGACCACCAACCGTCAAAGCCCCCGTCCCCGGTGTTCCTGGACCTCCCCTGGCCCCGCCGCCTCCTACCACATCCGGCGACCAAGAATGCTCCTGGTCAGGCGCAGGGGTTGCGCGACCTCCAGCCGCCGCCTGTTCACCCACCCCGCTGCGCCGGGAACCACCTACCCCGCCTAGATCCGCCGGAGCGCTCGTCGGATCCTGCCTCATCGTCGGTTCCCACGACATAGGCAGCCACCGGATCAGCTAAGCCATTGCAACCCCTACAAGAAAGCTCGACGGCGGCTTCCTCTGCTTCTTCCTGTGTGTCGATGGAAGGCCCGCGTCCCCGCGCGACGCCACCGTCAGAGAACAACTCATGCAACAGCAAGTCGCCGAAGAAAGCTCGGGTTGCAATTGATGGATCCCACCGCCATGGCCACTCACCTCGCGCCATCGACGAACTGCCAAGGCCGAAGCAGCGTCCTGTCCGAGGCCAAAGCTCGACCTTCATGCTTGTGTCTTCTCCAAGTTGCTGCTACCTGCAATGGAGAGGGGGAGGATGTAGTCCCGCACTATCACGGGAGGAAGTGCTCTTACTTTCTTCTGAAATCTGGTAAGCTAGACGCCGGTCGGTCTGCTTGATCGATCTTGGCTGTGTGCGTTGTATCTATCCATTGCATCCACCTTGTTTGAATTCTACTCATGCTTGTGCATCTCTGACTCTCTATTTCTGTTTCTTTTTCAATTTTCAGGTGTGGGTGGGGCTTGATGCTTGGCCATGTCTCCATTTCCACCTACAATTGTAGGGTACGTGAGGGCAATCGATCGATCTCCTTTGCTTCGATCGCCGGAGCTTCAGACTCGATGGAACGGTCAAGCCGCTTGATCGACCGCCAAGGCAGGAGCAGTAGCATTATTCTTTTTCCGATTAGTAAAGCTTGGCCACTGAGGCCAGGTGCTGGTGGGACTGGGCTTGGACATGTCTTGTTTTGCATATTGGATGTTTGTATTCTTCTCATTGTTGCGTTTTTCTGAATTTTTGCTCTGTCCATTCATGTGTTCCCACTGAATCTGTATATTTCTCTGAACTCAGTGATATATCAAGTGTGAAATTTATTCTTACTAGTTCCTAGCCTTCATGTTTACCATTTATATGCATGGTGTCTGCAGGAAAGGATCTGATGTTTGTGTTGGTCCGTCAAAGAGATTGGAGCTATAGAATTGGCCCTTAGGAATTGTTCAGGCAGATCAACAAATACATATTTTTTTCCGACGACCATATCTACCCGATTTGACTCGCTTGAGGAGGCATACGAGTTCTATAACTTGTACTCATGGGAATTGCTTTCGGGCATTTTTGGTACATGACCAGTTAAATGAACGGCGATCAGTACTTATCATCTCAGGATCTAGGGTGCCAGATGGAGGTATGGATCGACATGAATTTTACTTTTGTTGTTCTGAATTCTTGATTGGTTTGCTGCACACGCATGATACCATATCATTTTTTTCTTCAGGGTGTTGACTCGAGGTGCTAGAATGACTCTGTGAGATTTGGTTTCAAAGGCAGTGATCCAGCTTCACAAGTCCGACGACCATGGTTGCTTTGTGGCGCCGTCGCGTTCCCCGACATCTCCATGCCGCTGCCCCCGTCTCCTTGCTCGCGACGGCGGGGCTCATCAGATACTACCGAGTATCTCAGCAAGTTCAAATAATTTGAACATGCAAAAATGTTGTGTTCGAGAAGGTCAAGTGTGTTATGTGCATCACCTCGCCCCCACTAAATCTTCTGCATTTTTTGTGTATCCTTCAAAAGTTCAGGTCATCATGAGTTGCTACGATTGAGCTACTACTATGAAAAAGTTCACCTCAGAGGTAGGTCTATGCGTGCAAACCGGGAAGGACGACGAACCACGCCTGGTGTCGCTACCATCATGAACAGATGGAGGAAGAAGGTCACCATAGAAGCAATGAGAAGGTCACCATAGAGGTAGGGAGAAGGTCACATAAGGTGCATGAATATTGTCAGAGTGCAGGAACGGGTGTGTGATCTTTGTGTTGTTTTGGGGGTGCAAATTAACATGGGTATGTGATCTCACATCCTGTGTATTCTTGAGATGGCCTACCTTAGCCTCAAAACCATATGGCCTATAAGTATGATAGTCCCAATGCTACGGTCACGTCTAAAGAAAATTAGATATATACATGTACAGAACCTACAACAACTTTATGGGGAGTTGATGGATTATTCAATGGTTGTTGCTGCCACTACTGATTTTTTCTTGAGATGGTCTTCATCACCGTTCAAAATAATACAAATGCTTCTTGGTTGCATCTAGTTCCATTGCTCCACCTCAACACTGATTCCTTTAGCTAGATCTTGCTTGTAATTTTGTATTCTTTCTTTTCTTTTCTGGAAAGCATTAGCTCTTGAAATCCAGATTCGATGATATAGCTTCGGCTATTCTTGAGAATGCGTAGAAAAATGTTCATGCTCTGTAGGTTAAAATTTTGGCTCTAATTTATGTTTTTGTGAAGGTCAAAATGTTGTGTTCGAGAAGGTCGAGTGTGTTATCTCAGCAAGCTCAAATAAAAATTAAACATGCAAGGTAAAACATCTGAGAGTTGCGATTTTTTAGAACTTCAAGTGACAAACAAATTTGACAAGAGCACAAAACAAAATTTAAGTCTAGAAAAACCACTTCAAAAAGAACGCAAAAGAATGTTCTCTTTGTTATTGATTGCAAATTGAAAAATTAATGAAAGGGGGAATGCAGTTTACGCATTTTCTAAAAAACTAAGAAGTTCAAATTTTAAAAATAGAGAAGTTCAAAAATCATAAACAATGACTTTCATTGTTTCTAAAATTAAAAAAACTCTAGAAGTTGAAATTGAAATAATGGACAATTTAATATTTATTACAAAACTATGATATTGTCTTTACTGAAAGAAATAAATCAAGAAGTACAAATTACAAAAATAGAGAAGTATCATATTTATGACAAAACTCAGATTTTCCTTGTTACTAAAAAATAAAATGAAGAAGTTCAAATTAAAAAAAGGAGAAGTTCGATGGATATAGAAAAACTCAAATTCTTTCCATTTCTTGGAAAAATAAAAGTATGAAATATAATTTAAAAAATGTTTGATGCTTATTTAAAAACATAGTTTTTTAAGAATAAGACTAAGAAGTTTAAATTAAAATAAAAGAGAAGTCCAAAGATTATCAAAAACTCAGATTTTTGCGTTACTAAAGTATAAAACGAAGAAGTTCAAATTAAAAAAAAAGGACCAACTAAAAAAAGTTTAAAAATAGATTTTCTCCATTTCTAAAAAAACTAGAAGTTCAAACAAAAATAACGAAGTGGTTCGATGTTTAATTAGAAACTAAGATTTTACCATTATTAAAATACTCAAATATCCCATGGTATTGAAGAATCAATCATGAAGTTCAAATTTCATAAAAAAGATTAAGAAATAAAATCAGGAAGTCCATATTAAAATGATAGAGAAGTTCGATGATTATAAAAAACTCATATTTTCCTCGTTGTTGAATAATAGAAACAAGAAGTTCAAAAATAAAATAACAAGAAGTTCAACTTTTAAAAATAGAGCGCTTTAAAATTTCATAAAAAAGGATTAAGAAAATCAGATTAAACATTCATAAAAAAACTTATATATTTTCATGTACCCGAGAGAAGATCAGATTGATAACTGCCAGAAGTTCACGTACTACACGGTGTGCATTTCGTATTAAAAAGAATAAAAAAAAGCAAAGACTAAAAGTTTGTTGAAATAAGTTCAAGTCCTCCGTCGGAGAAATTTTAAAAAATATTGTGAGAGAGGTTTATACAAAACAAATACCATTTGTGTAAAACTTGACGAATGGATGAGAAAATTACAAATGAAAAATACGTTACAGAAGTTCAACGTAAAAACAATAGGAAGTTCACCTACTACACTGAATGAATATCAGATGATAAACTTTTAAAATCGTCGCGAGTATGAAAAAATGATCAACACGGGAAAGTTGCGTGTTTACAGCAGCTTTCCACTGGTATATCACTTGCTCAATTCCGGTGAGTGGATGGAGACCTATGAGCAGTGGATGGAGAGCCACGAGCAAAAAAAACACGTGAAAAACAGAGTGAAGTTCAAGTAGACATGCTGAGAAGTTCAGGTTCTTCACGCGGTGCATTTTCGAAGAATCTGTTTCGCGATAAAGACAGAATGAATGATCTCGACATTTTGGAAATTACTTGAAAACGGTCAGGATTCAGAGAAAACCATCAACATGAAAAAGTTTCGCATTTTCCGTAGCTTTTTAGCGGTATATTATTTTGCCCCATTCCGATAAAGTTTGTAGAAATTACGGCAAAAATACGTTTTTAACCATTTTCAAAACAGACATAAAAACGTAATGAATTAGGAGAAAAAATGTATACAAAAAAGTTTCGCATTTCTTCAAGCTTTCCAACGCCATATCATTTGCTGCATTTGGAGGTACGGTTAAAACATTAGCTCGAAAAAACGAACTCGGTGGAACTTGTACCGTTTTCTAAATTACTTTTAAACCATTCAAAATTAGAAAAAACTTTTAACATAAAAAAGTAGCGCATTTTCATAAGCTTTCCAACGCCATATTAGTTGCCTCAATTGGATTAGCCGTTTAGAAATGGCGTTGAAAATACGAACTCGGGTGTTCGGTTTGCGAAATTTAACGATTTTCCAAATTACTCTTTAACCGTAGGGAATTAGAGAAAACTTTCAACATGTGAAAGGAGCGGTTTTGCAGCAGCTTTCCAACGCCATATTATTTGCCTCATTCCGATAAACGGTCTAAAAATGCGATCGAAAATACGATTCACGTTTTTTATATGAAGAAATAACGGTTTTCAAAACTGCTCTTAAACCGCTTACATTTTGCCAAAAATTTAACTTGGGTCATGATACTGATGTCCATAGCTATCCAACGGTATATCGCAACCCCATTTGGACACCTTTTAGCTGAAGTTCAACCTAGTACTCGGGGAAGGTCAGGCGCGTTACTCGGGAAGTTCATGTTGTGATCAGAATATTATTCTGATCCCGTGATCAGAATAGTGTTTATATATATATATATATATATATATATATATATATATATATATATATATATATATATATATATATATAT
>NC_041382.1:784349086-784354950 GCF_002162155.2 Triticum dicoccoides
CAAACTCTACCCCCGTATCGCCATTTCAATTAAAAAAACAAAACAAAATGATAAAAACTTCAAAAATTAAAATCCTTCAAGATGTAGTTATGTTACTACATCTACTAGTTAGGAAAATTAAAAAACTTAAATTTAGACATGTTTAGCAAAAAAGTGTTCTGAAAAAGTAAAATGGCTATAACTTTTGCATACGATGCTGAAAAAAACCGTATAATATATCAAAATGTTCATAACGAAAATCCGCATCCGATTTCGACGGACATAGGCCGTTTTGCAAATTTTTAAATTCCTGAAATTTTGAAAGGAAAAAAAGTAAACCTCAAATTTATGTTTTTTGAATTTTTGGTCAAACTACTTATTCAAGAAATATTAGTGTTAAAAATAATTATTCAAGAATATTAGTGTTACTAAATAATTATTTCAATTTTTTTGAATTTTATTCAAATCCGATCAACTTTGGTCAAAATGTGGTCAAACTATTTATTCAAGAAATATTAGTGTTACTAAATAATTATTGGTTTTAAGAATAATAGTTTCAAACTCAAACGGTGTAATGTGTGACTTCATGCTCAAGTTCAACTCCTAAAGGTTAATAGGATTGACAGCTTACTATTGTCAAGAAAACAACAAGTGCAGACTTGGAATCAAGGGGGAATAGAACTCGGAAGTTAAGCATGCTCAGGCTGGAGTAGTGAGAGGATGCGTGACCGGCCCGGAAGTTAGTCGATTTGGAATGATGAAGGGTGATTAGAGATTAGAGATTAAATTGTGCAGTGTTGAGGGGTGATTAAAGGGACTAAAGGTGGAGCTTAGGACAGGGCATTAGTCCCGGCCCTTTGGAACCGGGACTAAAGGCCCGTTTTCTACTAGTGAATAACACCTACCCTTATTCTGATAACACCTTTGAAACCTGCTGAGCACTATAGGTGGCCAAATGGGCCGAGATAGCTGGGCCGGCCCTATAGCACGGCCGGCACGGCACGGGCCTAGCATGGCACGACACGTGCTAAACGGGCCAGGCCCAGCACGCGGCACGCCAGGGGCCGTGCCTGGGCCTGAAGGCCGAGCACGCGGGCCGGCACGACACGGCCCGATTATCTTTTTGTATTTTTTTTATTTTTTTAATGTATCCTAATGTGGCTCAATAGGTAAAAATAGGCTAAAAATGCCCAGTGCGAAAAATATGAGGCAGATTAGCGGACCTAGCGTGTCGGTGGGCCGGCCTGATTAGCATATGGGTCGTGCCTTGGCTGCAGGCTGCAGCACACGGGCCGGCACGACCCGTATAATAATTGTGCCTCGGCGAGCCGGGCCATGCCAGGCACGATTAGATGGGTCGTGCTGTGCCGGGCCGGGCCGGTCCGTTTGGCCTGCTATACTCAGCACCCCAATCGAACCAAAAATCCTAGACACATGAACTGCAACCCACCCCCAGCCCCCGTGGTGCCCGAGGCCCGAGAACCCACCTACCCCTCATTCCCCCACCCGCAATCCCCCATGCCCACACAACCCCACACCTCCCACTCCTCCCGGCGTCTCCTCCACCTTCCTCTAACCTCGGTGCCTAGCTACCGCGCTCCTCTCTCTCTCAAACCAACCACTCCCATGGCAGCTCCCCCCTCCACCCCATGGCCAGCGCTGCCCCTTCCAAGCCGACCGCTGCGAGATACAGCGCGCCACCCTTGAGCACCTCGCCTGCACCCAATTGCGGCTCCCCGACGTCTGCACTTCGTCCCACCCGGTGATGCGCCGCAGCGCCCAGCATTCCGGTGCACTGGCACCCCTTTCCCCGCCGGTAACCGCCTAGGCCATGCCTCTCACCCCTTATTTGTTGGCTGACTTGCCAGATCCGTGGCAGAGCTCTCTGATCTGCTCCGCCTCGATCCCTTTCGCCACTACCACTAGAGCTCCCCATCTACACCGGAGCTTGTCGTTCCCGCGCAGCCAACCGCCCGGCCCTTGACGCCAGCCAGCTTGGCCCCTTCCCTCCCCGCGCCACACCAACCTCGCACCGCGCTGGTGATGGATCGAAGCATCCTCTCCTCCCCGGCTTCAGATCCGGGAGGCCTCGTCCACTCTACGCCGACCTTGCCATGGATCCGGTGAGATACACCGTCACATCTTCCCCAACGCTGCTCACATATTCATCGCGGCTCATTTTTGCAGCTCGCTATACCGTGGTGTGTAGTCCGCTCCTGTGGGCGCACCGTTCGCCATGCGTCCCACAACAGGTAGTACGGACGGCGACGCTGTGCAGTTTGTCGTGCACATTCCGCTGCACTGGAGTTCAAGAAATTGTGCAATACTATTCAATTTTCACTAACACCTCTTTTCAATTTGCAATTCTATTCAATTTCATTTGAGAGGTTTTTTAGTTTATTTTGCTGCTGAAGTGCAACGCGTGCAGGTCGTCACATTTTGGTTTTGCGTGTGCAATGTTGTTTGTTGCAGTCCACATCACCGAATGGGAGGTCGTCGGATCCCCCCCAAAATGTAGTCCACCTATAGATGTTGAGGCCGTGCAGTTTGGCCTCGGTTTGTTTAGGATATCACTGCAGTTTGCTTTGTTCGTTAGTGTGGTGCGGTTTTTTTTTTGCGAGAAAATTTCTGATCTATTCATCTTCAATCATGGTAGTACAACGAATACCAGAAATAATAGAAATTACATCCAGGTCTGTAGACCACCTAGCAACGATTACCAGCACTGAAGCGAGCCGAAGGCGCGCCGCCGTCATCGCCCCTCCATCGCCGGAGTCGGGCACAACTTGTTGTAGTAGACAGTCGTGAAGTCGTCGTGCTCCACACGCCCACCAACGATACTAGACGCACCGCCTGAACGGGGGCTAGACGGGGAGGCCTTTATTCCATCTTCAAGTAGCCGTCGCCGTCTCATCTTCATGAGCAGGACACAAACCCTAGCAAAACTGAAAGAAACGACTAAAAACGAAGCTCTCCCGCCGACCCTTGCCGAGAACCACCGCGCTCCCATGGCCCTAGGGCCACCGGAGAGGAGGCGGACCTGCGGCGGCGTCGGCGGGAGGCAAAAAACCTAGCTTTTTGTGGAGGAGGAGGCAGCGGCGGCTCTCTTTTACTAGTACTCTCTCTTTAATCGCGTTTCCGAGCAAACCTGGTGCGGTTTTGTTTTGTAGATGGATTTCTGGCCGGTGGAGAGTGCAGATTTTTTATGTGTGTGAGGTTGTGTAAAACATTCAGCTAGATGTGTATGCTTTGAAACTCACTTTGTCTCTATCTTGCAGTTCGTTATAAAACTCCTTCGTGATTATCTTGGTAAACAAATAGAAATATCTCAAAAGAAGCTCACTTCTTATTAGATGTAGTTCACTTGCTCAGTTCCTGCGGTCCACTCGCTCCTGTCTAGGCCCGTAAAACATAACAAGTATGAAAAGAAAAACGAAAACTCATGTGTCGCCGTTCATTTTTCATAGTGTCGTGGTTCACTTAATCCTAAATGTGGAAAATTCAAGCGGTTCACTTCTCGATGTGTGTCGCGGTTCACTTATGCCCAATGTGAAGCGCACTCCACTTTCTTGCTTTGGAAAAATTTACGTCTGACAAAGAAAATTATGCGGTGCACTTGTCCATTTGATGAAGTGTGGTTTTTAGTCTGAAGCAGTGCGGTTTTCTGTGTGATGCAGTACATACGACGATTTTGGATCGCGAAAAAACAGAGTGTCCGCATTTTTTTTAAATAAAAAATGCTCTTAAATCGTAAGGGAGAGAGTGTCCTACATGAAAAAGTTGTGTCTCATCGATATCTTTCGAACGGTGTATAATTTGAATCATTCCGACTAGCCTCTATAAAAATTTTGTGAAAAACCGTCGTGCCACTCGTTGTCCACCGCACAGTTTTTAAAATTAACTTAAAACCGTACGGAATCTCAAAAACATTTCAACATATGGAAGTTGCACATCGTCCGTAGCTTTCAATGGCGTATCATACGCCTCGTTTTGACAAACGGTTAAAACTGTAGCAAAAACAGTACCGGAAAATTCAAAAGTATATTGAAAAATACAATTCCATGATTTAGTAAATTTGAAAATGCTCTTAAAACCATAACGAATTAGAGAAAATTATATATATGAAAAGAATGCGCCTCGATGATATCTTTCCAAAGGTGTATCATTTGCTTCATTTCGACGAGCGGTTTAGAAAAAAAATGCAAAAAATCTCGCTGCCACTCGTCGTGCGCCGCACTATTTTTCAAACTGCTCTTAAACCATGATTAATCTTGAAAAAAAAATTAACATGGAAAAGTTGCGCCCAATCCGTAGCTTCTCAACGGTATATTACACGCCTCGTTTTGATAAATGGTTTATAAACTGGAGCAAAAATAGTACCGAGAATCGCCACGATTAGTTTTGATTAGTCTCTGGTGAGCTGGTTTTTATGCTGGACCAAGCCATGGACAAGCGCATGCTCTTGGACGATGAGAGGCAATTCAGGGTGATGCTCAAGGTTAACTGTCTCGGAATCACGGCGCTACAACACTCTATGTGGAGGCAACCGTCCAGGATTACCTATATTCGAGAGGGGGATGCAAGTTCGAGATTCTTTCAGGACAAGGTGACTACTAGGAGAAGAAAGAGCTTTATCCACCGCCTCACGATTGATGGGTTACCCGTTACCAGCCAAGTTGGCAAAGAGCAGTCCATGTTCGATTTCTTCTCACAACTTCTTCATCATCTTAGATTCATCCATGTGTCGAACCTTCATATACATTGGACTTGAGATACGCCATGAGCACCAACTCACAGACTTCATGTGACTCCACCTGCAACTGTAGTCCATTCTCATCTTCTTGATAGTCAACTTTGTGCTCCTTATTACTCTACTTTGTGCTCCCAACTTCCGGAATATCCATTCAACACCGTGACACACAGATCACTGATCAAGTCACATATTGGACGCCACCTCATGTCGGCAGCCCAACGACACAACGCGGTAGGGCAGACACACGCCGCCGCCACACTTGATTTGTTGCTTTTATACACGTGTTATGCGATACCGCCGCCAATGTTGCTTTCGACTTCTTCTGATTCCTGTCGGTGTTGCTATTCTGGCCGAGAATTTTCCATCGAGACCAACAGATATCCCCTTCGATCCATCCGCAACATCAAACGGCCGGCAACCGCCGCCGCCGCCTAATCACACCGCTCTTGTCGACCTTTCCAACAACCACGACCTTCTCTAGATCAACAATCCGCAACCTTCAGACCTTGCAGCTTTGCTCATGATATCACTTGTTAGAATTAATCTGAAGCGCACAGTCGATGTACCTAGGACCAAGCAATCACACAAACACGACACACAGATTTGTGAACGAGGCCTGACTACGGCCGTTCCTCCCCTTGACACCGCTACAATACCGCACTCCAGCCGCCGGCACACACCATCGGTGCCCCTAGTGTGCATGTGTTATTAAGTTGGCATGAGTTACATCGTGTGTCTACCCGCGCATTATGTGAGAGGTTTAGGATACAAGAGTCATATTAGAACACTACATCATATCCTGTCTACACATTATACGGCTCCAAGTCTAACTGTAACCTGTCTTATACAATAATACTCAACACAACTCTAACAAAATTTGTCTTTTTTAAACTCCAAATGTACATTGAGTTTTGAGCTAATTTTTTTTCGAGTTGTAGATATACCCCACATGGATGATGTTTTTTCTGAAATGTCTAAATATGAGTTTTTAGGGTTGATCTTGTAGAGAGATGATTTGCAATACAATAATCGTTGTATTGATGGGGTGCTGGTGCACGTATATATATTACAAGGGAAGGCCTCTACTAGGAGGCGGGCCACAACTCCAATACACGTGCAATACAAAACACAT
>NC_041382.1:784355181-784358847 GCF_002162155.2 Triticum dicoccoides
ACAGAGACTGGACCGAAACTCCTGAAGACGGGAGTAGGCAATCCCTTAGTCATCACATCAGCAAATTGTTGCAACATCGGCACGTGGAGAACTCGAACACGGCCAAGGGCAACCTGCTCGCGCATGAAGTGAATGTCGAGCTCAATATGCTTCGTCCGTCGATGGTGCACCGGGTTGGCGGAGAGGTAGACCGCGCTGACGTTATCGCAGTAGACAAGAGTGGCCTTGTGAACATCACAAAGCAACTCTTGGAGCAGCTGATGTATCCAAGAGCACTCGGCCACGGCGTTGGCCACGGCGCAATACTCTGCCTCGGCGCTGGAGCGGGAGACCGTGGGCTGCCGCTTCGAGGACCAAGAGATCAATGAGGGCCCAAGGTAGATGCAGTAGCCGGACATAGAGCGTCGTGTGTCGGGGTAGCCAGCCCAGTTAGCATCCGAGTAGGCCACGAGGTCAGTGGAGGCGGAGGCCGTCAGGGTGAGTCCCAAGGACATGGTGCCGCGTATGTAACGGAGAATACGCTTCACCAGAGTCCAGTGAGAGTCATGCGGGGCGTGCATATGGAGGCACACCTGCTGAGCAGCGTACTGCAGGTCGGGGCGAGTCAGCGTCAAGTACTATAAAGCACCGGCTATAGAGCGATAAAATGCTCCATCGGACACGAGAGACCCCTCCAAAGCAGAGACCGTCGCCTTCGTGTTGACTGGAGTGGGCGCCGGCTTGTAGTTAAGCATACCGGCACGCTCAAGGAGCTCGTGGGCGTACTTCTACTGATGTAGAAAGAAACCGCCAGCCCGGTGGATCACCTCGATGCCGAGAAAGTAGTGTAGGGGCCCCAAGTCCTTGAGGGCGAACTCATCACGAAGACGAGCAGTCAGCCGCTGAAGGAGATCAGGGGTGGATGCCGTGAGGATGATGTCGTCGACATAGAGCAGCAGATATGCAGTGGCAGCTCCCTGATGATACACAAAAAGTGAGGCATCAAAGCGAGTGGACCGAAAGCCCAGAGACTGCAGGAAGGCGGCGATACGCTGGTACCAAGCCCGAGGCGCCTGCTTCAACCCGTACACAGAGCGGGAGAGCAAGCACACGAAATCGGGGTGCTCGGTGTCGACGAAACTAGTAGGCTGCTCACAGAACACCTGCTCGGCGAGATGATCGTGCAAGAAGGCGTTGGAAATGTCCAACTGATGCACAGGCCAGGCACGCGAGACGGCCAGCTGAAGGATGGCGCGGATCGTGCTCGGTTTCACAACCGGGGCGAAAGTGTCGGTGAAGTCCACGCCCGCACGCTGCCGAAAACCATGAACCACCCATCGAGCCTTGTAGCGCTCGAGAGAACCGTCTGGGCGAGTCTTGTGGCGAAACACCCACTTGCCAGAGATGATGTTGGCACGAGGGGGTCGCGGAACAAGCTGCCACGTGCGGTTGCGCTGTAAGGCATCGAACTCCTCCTGCATCGTAGCTAGCCAGTGGGGATCCCGAAGGGCAGCACGAGCGGAGGTGGGGACGGGTGATGGCGTCGACATCGAGGCGGTGCACACATACTCATCGGCGGAGTAGCGCGTACTGGGCCGAAGCACTCCCGCTCGGGCACGGGTAGTCACGCCAAGTGATGGGGCAGCAGGGCCGATGGGTGCCGCGGCGGAAGGGGGCACGGCGGCGGTGGCACCCGGTGCGGCGACACCCGGTGCGGCGGCGGGGGCACCCGGTGCGGTGGCGGCGGCGGCGGGAGCGACGGGCGAGGTCGAGGTCGAGCCCGTCGCAGGGGTGGCGGTGCCAGCCGGTGTGGCGGGCGGTGTGCCCACCGACTCGACCTCGTAAGAGGGAGTCGAGAACCCGGGAGGTGGTGGCAGAAGGTGCCGGGCCGGGTGGGCCGCCGAGGGGTGCCGCCGTGCATCGCTCCAGTTAGGGGGGCGGGGGCCGGCGCCGAAGAATCCGCAGCCGGAGGGACCTGAAAAAAGGAAACACCGTCTTGACAAAATACATGTGCCTCCAGGTGTACACACAATGAGTGACAGGATCATAGCACCGGTAACCTTTGATGTTGGGAGGGTAGCCAAGGAAGATGCATGGGACGGATCGGGGTGCGAGCTTGTGTGGCGTGGTGGACGCGGTGCTGGGATAACAGAGACACCCAAAGATGCGGAGACCATCATAGGACGGTGGTGTATCGAAGAGAAGGTGGTGAGGAGCGTAGTTCCACCAAGGACGACACGGACGAATGTTAACTAAGAGGGTGGCGGTGGCGAGGGCATCGGGCCAAAACCGAGCGGGCACATTTGAGTGAAAGAGTAACGTGCGAACGCAGTCATTAAGAGTGCGGAGAATGCGCTCGACGCGGCCGTTCTGCTGTGAAGTGTAGGGGCAAGTCAGACGGAAGATGGTGCCGTGAGAGGCGAGAAGTGTGCGAAGACCAATGTTGTCAAACTCTTTTCCGTTATTAGTTTGGAGTGCAAGTATGGAGCGACCGAACTGGGTGGTGACATAGGAATAAAAGGCGGTGAGTGTGGCTAAAGCATCGGATTTACGACGAAAAGGAAAAGTCCACACATAATGAGAATAATCATCTAAAATCACCAAGTAGTAGAGATAGCCCGTGTTACTCGCAACGGGAGATGTCCAAACATCACTATGAAGTAATTGAAACGGAAAAGTGGAAACTGAGGAGGATGCACTAAAGGGAAGACGAACATGCTTGCCTAAGCGACATGCCTCACAAGATTGCTCGTCAAGCTTATTACATGAGAAAGAGAAACTCCGAAGAATTTGACGTAACATGGTGTGGTTGGGGTGACCCAAGCGAGCGTGCCAAAGGTCGACGCCGTCGGCAAAGGCGACAGGTGTGGAGGTGGAGGCGCCGGCGTGCACGGGGTAGAGCTCATCGGGACTGTCACAACGGTGAAGAACCATCCGGGTACGGGTGTCTTTCACAGAAAAGCCAACGCCGTCAAATTCAACAGTGAGTGGGTTCTCACGAGTAAGACGACGAACGGAAACTAGGTTCGTGACTAAGTCTGATGAAACAAGAACATTAGACATATTGATGGGTGTGGAAGTGGAGGGGAAACTAGCGCTACCGATATGAGTAATATGTAAGGAGGAGTGGGTGTGTGAACGAGAGTGGAGGAGGTTAGGTTACCGGGATGAGCTATCATGTGCGCGGTAGCACCTGAGTCCATGTACCAGTCGCCTCCGCCGATAGAGCTACTCGGCGACGTCGCGAAGTGCTGGGCGGCGAGGAGGGCGGGGTCCCATGGCGCAGGTACCGGCAACGGTGAGAGGCCCCCATAGGGCGGCGCCGAAGCGGGCGGGCCATAACCACCGAGGGGCGGCGGCACAAGGAGGGTGCCGTAGCCGGTGCCGGTCGACTGGTAAGGCGCGCCGATGAACCCCCGGTGGCCCGCGGGGAGAGCCTGCGGGTAGTGCGGGGCCCAGCTGGCGCCCTGGGCCGGCGGCGGCACAAGGAGGGTGCCGTAGACGGTGCCGGTCGACGGGTAACACCAGCCCGGACAGGCCATTGTCGGGGCGGGCGGAGCAGGGCCGTCGGCCATTGGCGGGGACGGCTGCATGTGGGTGACGCCGGATGCGCCGTAGGCGGCGACCGCGCCGTATGGCGCCGGGGCCGCACCGGAGGGCGCTGGTGGCGGGACGGCAGAGGCGGCG
>NC_041382.1:784359312-784378321 GCF_002162155.2 Triticum dicoccoides
GCGGCGGCGGCGGCGCGGGAGGAGCGCGCGGCGGCGGCGGTGGTGGGGTGGCGGCGGCGGCGCGGAAGGAGTCGCCCGGCGGCGGCGGCAGCGGAAGGCGAGGATTAAAACCTAAAAACTGATACCATGTAGAGAGAAGATTTGCAATACAATAATCGTTGTATTGATGGGATGCTGGTGCACGTATATATATTACAGGAGAAGGCCTCTACTTCAACTATACAAGACTAGAAGATGAGTCACAACTCCAATACACGTGCAATACAAAACACATACTCAACAGATCTCACGATCTCAACTAATATGAGATATCATAAAGTCTTTCCCCGATTAAAGCCGGCCACATACATGTCCTCTTCCCACTCGTCCCCTCTCGCCCTTCCCAGTATACTACAATTGTTAGGCTTTGGGCAGAGCCAGACTGCAGCAACCACTACACGGACAAGCAAGATGGAGCCTGTGTTCCGATAGAAAGCAAGAGAGCAAAGATTGATTGACCCTGCCGGCTGCGGAGGGCCTCGTTCAGATCCCCTCCACTGGCACCTTGGGAGGGACGAACCGCAACGCCGTTGTCTTTGGATCGAGGTCAGATCCCCTCACTGCTCATTAGCTTCAGTAATCCCTTTGTGATATCTCTCCATTCCCCTTGTAGTCTCTTGATGTAACATTTCCGTTCCTTTTCTTGTGGTATTCAGATCGTAACCTCATGCCCGGTGCCCATCAACAACAGAAGATTTGGTCAGGCCCCCTCACTAACTACTCAGTAGCTTTAGGAATCCCTTTGTGGTATCTCTCAATTCCCTTGTAATATCTTGTTGTTACATTCTGCTTTTTTTTTCTCCCTTTTGGTATTCAGATCGTGACACCATCCCCGGTGACCATCAGCAAGAGAAGATTGAGTAAGCCATGGATCTGGCCATGGGGGCCATGGGCTCCCTCCTCAACAAATTGAGCGAGGTTATCAAGGAGGAGTACAAGCTACAGAAGGGCGTCAAGAAAAAGGTCAAGTCCTTCTCTGCCGAGCTGGATATTATGCGCGCTGCCCTTGGCAAGGTGGCAGAGGTGCCACGGGATCAGCTCGACGAGCAAGTCAAGCTTTGGGCTGACGATGTCAGGGAGCTGTCTTACGACATGGAGGATGTTGTTGACTCTCTCCTGGTGCGTGTTGAGGGCAGTGACCCCAATGCTGATCAGTTCAACTTCAAGAAGCTCATGGCCAAGATGCTAAACGTGTTTAAAAAGGGCAAGGCTCGCCGTGAGATTTCCACAGCAGTCGAAGAGATCCATGAGCGGTTGCAAGATGTGACCAGACGACATGAAAGGTATAATCTTGCTAATTTACCTGCAGCGAAAAGGACCACCACTGACCCTTTCTGGGAGGTTTTCTACGGGGATAAGAAGAATATCATCGGCCTACACAAAGCAAGGGACGATATTATCAAGAAGATCAGTGACGGTGATCCAGTGTCCAAGGCGCATCTCAAGATACTCTCAGTTGTGGGATTTGGAGGATTGGGCAAGACCACACTTGCCAGAGAAGTATATGATTCCCTTCCAACAAAATTTGGTTACAAAGCTTTTGTGTCTGTGTCTCGGAATCCCGACATGAAGAAAGTATTAAGCAATCTTCTCTTCAAACTTGACAAGGAAAAACACGCTAGTATGAATGCAGCAAACTTGGATGTAGAGCAGCTCATCATCCTAGCCCGTGAACTGCTTAGCAAGAAAAGGTACGCCGCACCGATCCAACCAACCATGTCATTTATATTGCTGCAGATGCCATCCACGCTAATGGCACGTATACATCTCCAGTATATAATACATTAAGACTTCTTGTGGCCTAGTTGTACATCTAAGAAGCACCCATAGCGTCAATCCTGCCGGAAACGACGATTATAATTTTGGTCAAAAGAAAAGGATAACTAGCTAGTGGGTGATGCATATATGTATCTTTCTATTTAATACTAAATTTCTGTAGATGTTTTACCTCATTATTAGATAAGGAAAAACGACAACACCTTGGAAATCATCTCACCTTATTTTCCATACTTCTCTGATTGTGCATTCACATGTTCCCATGCCTACTTCTATTTTTTTAATATACCTAACGTGGCCTCTTGCCACCTGTAGCCGCAAAGTAGGGCGCATTGTCATTCTCTACTTGATCCTTGATTGATCTAAATAACTGACATGTTCTCTTTTTTGAAGTGCACACCATATAGTCTCCTTACTTCAGAATTATAATAATTAGTATATATTTTACCTTTCCTTTCCCTAAACCATACAACATATGGTCGCTTGTCTCATTTCCTTTTCTTCGACAACAGTTATATCTTATATAGATAGAAAATAGATTTTTTTATCAGAAATACCTTTTGGATCCCGGGATCCATGGAACCTGGAATTTTGAGAAATTCAGAAATCATTTTTTGAAGTTTCAAACAAACACGCACATGCCTACGGATGTATACTACGTTTCTGTAAATTCTCAAGATGAAACATGTTTTGGTCACAAAAAAGTAAAATCACTTATTTCAGCACATGTACTTGTTTATTTCATTTGATAAGGAAAAAGACTTCATCTCTTAAAATCATCTCACCTTATTTTTCATGCATTTCCAATTGTATATGTGTTCCCACGCCTACTTCTATTTTTCTCACTGTACCTACCTTGACCTCTTGCCACCAGTGGGGCTCTGTGTCATGCTCAATTTCATCCCTTTTTCCCCTCTAGAATACACTTAAGCATGTGTATCACATATGCATAGGAGAAGTGGGCAAAGAAGACCCATCCACAGTCCACGGTTTACATAGATGGCATTTAGCCAGAGGAGACCCAACTACTCCTGGTATGCCCACCTAAACTACCTCTGCAAGAAGGGTGACATATCACCCTTAAACAGCCCAGCTGATTGCCACACACACCCCTCATCATAAACTCTTCTCAGCAACGGCGGCGCCAGGAAAAAAAATTCTGTGGGGTCAAAGCTTTACAATACTCACGAAGACCTCCTTTCCGTTCCTCTTGATACAGTGTTTGACACATAGGCCGGCTGCTTTGCCGGCAGTGGGACGGGCGCTGGGCCAGCGAGGCAGACTCGGCAGGCAGTGCGAGCTCTGGCTCCTCTCCTCCAAGCTCGTTGTAGCCTCCATGTCCACGGCTCCGGCAACGCAATCGACAGCCGCCTACTCGGCTCCTCGAAGTACCATCTCCTGGGAACTCGCAAACCATTTCAGAGAGAGAGACGCCTGCGTCGCTCAGGGGGCGACTCGGGCGGAACCCTAACCGCCGCCGCCGCCGCCCCTCCCTCGCCGCCACCGGAGGACGCTGGCGGGCTAAGCCCGCACGGCAGACAGCGACGGCGGGGCGTTTCTCCGTGTGCTTTCGGTGGGGGAGGCTCGGACCTCCGCGGCTGCGCGATGCGGATTCTCCGGCAACTCGGCGGCCACCCTGGTGCGGTCAGGCGGATCCCTCGGCGGCGCTCTCCTGTGAGGTGGAGGCTGCGGTGCTCCCTCATGCTGCGGCAGTGAGGAGCTCGAGGGCTTCGTCCCTCCAGTTCTCTTCTTTGGAGCGGTGGGGTGGCAGCCCACGTTCCCTGCCTGGTGGATGCGCCCGTCAGGTGGTGGTGCGCGGTTGCTAGCTCCTCCGCTGAGGGCGCGGCTGCTGGTGGTTGTTCGATCTGGCCGTGCTAGGTCAGATCTGGCTCGCGGCGTTGGCTGGCGACGAGGATTGGTGGTGGCTCCTGCGTGTTGATGGCGCTGTCGAGGCGCAGGAGGTGTACAGGCCAGCGGATGTGCGGGTCTGCGTGGGGTGGGTGGTTCTTGAGTTGCTCCGAGCGAAGGCTTGCCTGGCTCGCGTTGGCCGGTGCTGGCGGCGCATGTGGGCGTCCTTCCTTTTCTTGAAGGCGTCATCGTGGAGTTTCTTCACCAGCTTCATCCTCAGATCTGGTTCTTCGGGTGAAAGCCTAGACCCGTCTGGGTTGGGCAACGGCGTCGTCTTTACGCCGTTTCCTCCTTTGAGGCGTTGCTTTGAAGACCGGTGATCCTACTCCGTGCTTCCCTTGGGCTGGACGTGCACGGCATCACGGTTGGCAGGTGCCCAAACGGTGATGCGCGTGGTTGGCGTTGCGACTTGTGCGGCAACGACGATAAAGGCGTGCAGAGTTGGGTCGTGGCTTGTCCTTCTGATGTCGAAGGTCCGATTCGCCATTGGGTGCGCCTATGTTTGTTTCTCACTGTGACAGACAAGTCGGAGCTACGTGTGGCAGGGCCCCTGCGGCAACGATGACTCCATGAGGGTGATTTCAGCGGACGGTGCTCTTCAAAGGTTGCGCTGGACTAGGTCGGTGCCAGGCTTGCAACTTTCTCCCACGAAGCGCATAAAAAAATCAAAGCTGCCGGTCCCTGACGTCTCGGCTGATTATTTGGCTATGGCCGACGAGGTCTTTGGGTGTCGTTCGTTTGGAGGGGTCTTGACGGGTCGTCAATGTGGCAAAGTCGGAGTCTCCTACTCGGGGAGAGGTGATGACGATGACATTGCAGGCAGCTTCGATGGTGTCCTCTCCTCGACGGTATGCGTGATCTTGTGGGTGCCAGGTCGGCCGGTGTTCCCTTTTTGCGGGCGTGTTGTGACGGTTTTCGTTCAGATTTCCATTAACTAACCAAGCAATTTTCTTTTTCTTAATTAATGAAAATGGCAAATCTTTTGCCTCGTTTTAGAAAAAAGTACCGTCTCCTAATCTTCTCAACTTGAGGGAGATTAAACATTTGGGGAACAAAAAAGGGACTGAGCGGGAAGAGAGATTGAAGATTCGATGGTTTGGGTCGTGTTTGGTTGCCGTTGTGAATAGTTCATGCATCACATACACTTCTCAACCCAGCCTGGTTGAGCAAAAACATGCCCTAATACGCCATTTGCAAGTTGTTTGCTTACCTGCATCTAGTGTCCCTGCATTAGGTAATACGCAAGGGCACTTTGTTTGGTTGCCTGCATTGGCCCAAGCGGCACATAGACACGACATTTGGTTGCATATAGCGTACATGTTGTGCTTACCTTGTACCCTAGTTGGTGAGCTTACCCGCAATTATCACACCTAGCACACCAACGCCACAACACAACAATTGCGATGAACCGGGCAAAAATGATGAAGTTCTTCAGCTTCAGCCCAAACTGACGATCCACCTTGACACCTCCAACCTTGCCACTGTCAACACTGTTGCCTTCGTGCTTTCGCACCCAGTCGGAGTAAGCTTGTTCTGCTGCCTGCCTAGTCTTGAACCCTCTATGGTTGTTGTTGCTATACGATGACACTTGTGCACTGGCTTTTTCTCATGAACTGTAAACCCCTGGAGCCTTACCGATGAACACAACATACCACTTACCCTAGCAATGCACAAGAGCAAGAGTTGAAGCAACAAATCAATGGAGCACACAAGTAGCAAGCAAAGTAGCACACAAACAACAATGTAGCAGAAGAGAAGAAGTAAAGCATGCATGATCATACGGCATAGCAACTTCTACCTAGTACTACCATCGTGTTATCCTACCACCACATCCAAAAGAGGGTGTCGTCCTACCACCGCAAGTTCATCATCGTGAGGGGTTAGTATATACCACCTCACCAAAATATACAAACCGTCAAATAGTTTTCCAGCCCTAGCTACACAAAATGTACGTCGTCATCGTCATCGTCGTCGCCACCGCCATCGTCGTCGGTGATCATGCACGCTCACAGGCATCACTACTCTAGTAGTAACGCCTGCCCAGCCAGGTCCTGAGCCACAGCACCCTGTGAGCGTTTGCCATGGCAACAAACCCAACACCCTGGGCCTTGTCAGTCCTAACTCCACTAGAGATGAGCTCACACATCTTGTTCAGCACAAACATGGACATGAACGGCTGCCACTTCATGTTGTTCGACCTACCATTCTTCTTTGCCTTTGCTGCTGCTACCTTGAGTGCAGCGGCAGCAGCAAGAGTTGGCTCAACGAGCACTACTAGCACATAGAGGGAATCAGACGTGAACACCTCTGAATCAGGTGCCATCTCGGACATAGGCTGCGAGTCCTCGACAAGCGAGTGGAGCAAACTGGTTGTCGGACAGGACAAGTGCCTGACTAAGATCTTGTGTCCGCGTGGTCATGTCCTACAATCGTAGCACGCATTGACAATAAGCATAGCACACAACATACCGAACAATCCATGAAAGCAGGAGCATACATGTACATGCTTCATCACTATCATATCAAGCACATGCTTCATCACTATCATACTAATCACAGATCTAAGCACGAATCAACACAAGCACAAGGTTCAACTTCAAACTCTGCTACTAATCTAGCCTACCACATGCTTGAACATCTAGCCCTACCACAAATTGCAACAACATAGCAATCAACCATATGAGCTCATAGATCAGACCACTAATCAACCATGCATCTAGATCAAACCCTAGCTGCAGCTCAGATCTAGCTAGAAGGAACAGAGAGAAAGGGGGATTGAACTCACAAAGGCCATGGCTGCAGCTCGGGATGAGGGGTGATGGTTGTGGAAGATCAACGCCGACCGGTGAAGGAGCGCCGGCCGATGAAGATGCATCGCTCACTTCTCGTCGGTGCCGATACGCGTCGGCGGGAAAGCTCGAACAGAGGGAGAATGGTGGCGGGAGTTGGGGCGGTGAGGGAGGGGGCTAAATAGGGGTGGACTCGGCGGGAGGTGAGCCGAAATCCTCCCGCCGATTTTTCGGCGACGCGGGCGAGCTCGCGCCATCTCCCTGGTCGCACGAGGAGAGAAGCGCGTCGCCCTCCCCTGCCTTGTCCGAGCCAGGCTCGCGAGCTACTGCCGCTTCGCGTGTTTCCCCTGAGTCTGGCCTGGACGTGCTTTAAGTTTCGTGCGATATGGGCCTCACAGTAAACGCAGGCAATCAAACGGGCCAAGTTTTTCTTGCGCGGGCCAGGCTGGGCCATATGCGGGCAACCAAACACGCCCTTGGAGAGAGAGGGAGAGCATGTGAGCTGGAATGGTTTTCCTACTAGATGGCCCAAAATATTCACCGTATGTGTGAATGAGAGTGGGGTCAGCTGCTGTGACCTATGGGTTCAGAGGAGTACTCATAGCTGGGTTTCAATCAGCAGCCAAAAACCTGTGGGGTTAACTGACCCCAGAGCTCTAACGTGTCCTAACTCAATAAGAAAAAAATGTTGGTTGTTTAGAGCTGTCAAGATCGCTGTCGGAAAAAAAATGTCAGTTTCTTTCTTTTGTTTTTTCTTTTGGACTTGGTTGTCTTGTGGCCCCAGCGAGCTGCATGTATCAGATGGCTGTTTTATAATATAAAGCGGGGGAACCCTTTATCATCAAACACTGAACCATCAAAATTTCAAACATTAAAATCCAAAAATCAAACAAACCCACTGCTCAAGTGATAACAATATAGTACCTCATATGGATTACTGAGGTGGTTGACATGCTTTCATATTTTTGATAAAAAAATTGTTTTTTATTGCTAACATGTACCTCTTGTGTTTCCATATGCATAGGTACTTTATAATTATTGATGATTTATGGGATAAAGAAGCATGGCAAACAATCAGACTTGCACTCGTGGACAATGGGTGTGGAAGTATAATAATCACTACCACCCGACATGATGATGTCTCTAAAATATGCAGCTCTTATAAAGATGATATGATTCATAAGATGGAACCTCTCTCTCACAATCACTCCCAAATACTTTTCTATAGAAGAATATTTGGAAGTGAGGTTTGTCCTCCTAGATTCCAGCAAGTATCCAAAAAGATCTTAAAGAAATGTGCTGGGGTACCATTAGCCATCATCAGTTTGGCTAGTTATTTGGCTAATAATGAGAGGACCAACCAAATTGATCAATGGTATGTTTTGCTCAACTCTATTGGCCGTGGACTTAAAAAAGGTGATGATCATGTGAAGAAAATGAAGAGGATATTATCATTGAGCTTTTATGACCTCCCTTCTTATTTGAAGACTTGCTTTTTATATCTAAGTATCTTTCCAGAAGATCATCAAATTAGCAGAGATCGGTTGATAAGAAGATGGATTAGTGAAGGATTTATCCAAGTAGAAGATGAAACTGCTAGCCTGCTTGAGCTTGGAGATAGCTACTTCAACCAGCTAGTAAACAGAAACATGATCATTCCGATAAACATGCATGTTGATGGCAGGGTTGAAGCTTGTTGTGTACATGACATAATGCTGGATCTCATATGTGAATTATCAAGCGAAGTAAACTTTGTTACTGTATTGGATGTTATCAAGGGAGACACAGCTTTGAAAGAGAACTTCCGCAGATTGTCCATCCAGAAGAGCATGACAGATCTCACCACCACTCAGATGGGTACCACAAGCATGTCACAAGTAAGGTCTTTCACGGCTTTTAGTCCTGTTGTTAGTAAGATCCCCCCTCTCTCTATATTTCAAGTTTTACGTGTATTGGATCTAGAAGGTTGTGATCTTCGAAAAAGTCCTGGCATTTGCCTTAGGCATGTTGATAAATTGTTACATTTGAGATATCTGGGGTTAAGGGGCACAAAGGTTGGCAAGCTCCCTATGGAAATAGGAAAGCTACAGTTTTTGCAGACACTAGACTTGCAATTGACCAATTCAAAAGAATTATCGTCCAGTGTCGTTCAGTTGAGGCAGTTGGTGTGCCTAATCCTTGATTCAGGTATGTCACTACCAAAAGGGTTATGCAACCTGACATGCCTTGAACAGCTGATGGGGCACAATATGAGCTTTCGTTCTGAAGAACCGCAAAAGAGCTGGGCCATATGACCAGGCTAAGAGAGCTCAGATTGGATGTTGGGGGAAATGATGAAGTTAGTAAAGCTTTGATTGGGTCCATAGCCAAGCTACACAAACTCGAGCGCCTGGAAATCTCCGTTAATGGTAATTGGCTGCACGGTTTGGTGCCGCCTCCAAACCTACGCAGGCTTAGTTCATACAACCAATTGCGGCTCATTCCTGCATGGATTTGTTCTTCATCGCTGCCTCTACTCTCCTACCTTGATCTAACTGCCTTTGAAGTGCGCTCCGGAGATATCCAGAACCTTGGGATGCTGCCGGCTCTCCGTTATCTCGCCCTTGACACAGGCAATATCAAAGTAGTGTTGGAGGAGCTAGAAGTTAGCGCTGGTGCCTTCCCGGAGGCGAGAGTATGCCTTTTCCACAGAATTATACTGGTGAACCCTACGTTCCAAAAAGGAGCTATGCCAATGATTCAACGCCTTCGCTTCGGTCTCCGAGTGAATGACATCCTCAGTCCTGAGTTTGATTTGAGCATAAGGAACCTTCCTTCGCTCAAGCAACTCAGAATTGACCTTTCCAATAAGGAAGTCAGCCCTGAGGATTATTCTGAAGCCATAGACACGCTGAGGTGTGTGGCAGAGAGCCATCCCCAAAGCCCCACCCTTCGTGCTGATGAATACTGACATGATAGAGAGGTACTCTCGTTTCTGCATTTAATTCTCAGTCCCCTGTTTCTTTTGTCTTGTCTAACAACTATTTCTTTTGATTTCAGGCCGAGTTGAGCCGAGCGATAAACAAAACCCGATGTCCAGGTACCAATTCCGTGCAGTTGTTTTTCCTACATCACGCATATGTTTGTAACTAGTAGTATTATCGTTTCAGCATCTTCTTTAGCTCTCCACTGTCTGTTTACTTCACCACACCATCAAGAATGTTTACTTCACCACACCATCAAGAAGACGCAATATGAACCATGGTTTTTCAATTTCAGTTTCAGAAAAATTTCAGCACCAACCGAAATCACCGAAATTCAGTGAATTTCAGTGATTTCAGTTTCCATTTCAGCCAAATGACTGAAATATTCACTCAAATTCAATTGAAAATTTGAAAATTTGAAAAAATATTTTGAAAAAAATATTTGAATTCCTGTGTTGTACTGAAACTGCTGAAATATTTTGGCTGAAATGTAATATTTCAGTGTCTCCTGAAATTACTGAAATTCAGTGAATTTCACCGAAATCTCACTGAAAGTGAACTGCATGTGATTCTTTGTCTCTGCCTTTGGTTTCAGCTAGCAGGAGGTGGTTCCGTCGGCATTGACTCTCTATCCCACAAACCTCTATGTCAGCATGTTCAACTTATGTTCCTTCTATGTCAACGAAATGAAGTCCTGTGTACTTTTGCCAGTACATATTTATTTGGTCAAACTGGTTTGTTCAGTGTGTAATAAGGCTACGTTTGGTGGTGGTGCGCCAGGTTTTTTGTCCCTTAGGTTATGTTCCCAGCGAATGTAACTAGAGGGTTTTCCTGGCGTGCATCCAACTCAGCGGACCTATTTCCATTTTCAACTATTGTGTTGAATACTGTCTACACTCTTGTAAGTTAAAATTCTGTGATCCTCTATTCTGTTCTTGTTTTCCTCTGCTCAGGAACCATTACATTTCTAAGGTCCTCGGTTTTACTGCTTGAAAGCTAGCTAGCTCATGATGAACTATCCTCTTTTCACTTTCCTTCCAAATGAGTAGTTTATGATGTACATCTTCACTTTTTTTTAATGATTTGCCTGGCGCCGATGCTGCCTCCATGGCTGCTGCTTTAAGGCTCCTTATCAATTCCTTCCTCAAATTCGATAGAACAAAGGCGTAGTCAGTTCATTTATTTGGAATTTTGGATGCTTCACTTTCTAGTGGTACAAATGCCGACTAATTTTCCTCATCAGCAGTGAGCTGAGTTAGTGTTCCACAGGCGACAACAGGGTAGTGTATTTCTGACAAGAACGAAAATATATGATCTCACTATATTTGCCAAAACCTTGGCACACAGAAAGCTGAAGGTACTTCAGCTTTGTCTATCACAGAGTAACAAGTGTCAGCATATTTAGGTTCGCTTGTGAATTTTCTTAGTGTCAACAAAAGAAATTTGTGAATTTTCTTATATAGCGTCAACAAAAGAAACTTGCCAAATCTGAAATTTGAACAAGTCTAACTAGAAATCAACCTTCAATTCTAGAATTTCAGAGTAAATTACAGAGAACAGCTCACCTAGTCGACGCGTGCTGCCGGTGGCCCTCGCCGTCGTCGATCTGCTGCTGCTTGCTACTTTTCTGGTTCTAGCCTGCACAGCTCGGGAACTCGCCGGTACTGTCCTCTCGGCTACTGCTAAATGGAGCGCCGACGAGTAAAGATCGCACCGGAGGGGTCGCCGCCTTAGATCCCCTGCCGCCTCCGCTCGTCGGCAACGACGAGCGACCGATCGATTCTGCTTCAGCCTCCCGTTTCTGTATTCACGAGCCTGTGGCCTGCGTGGCCCAACTAAGAGAAAGACTGAATGGGCCTATGGCTATTGAGCTTTTTTTGAAAAAAAAAATGCAAATCATATTTTAGAGTTTCAAAACGTTCCGAAAACAAATATACATGAACAAACAGATGTATACTACGTTCCTGTAAAATTTCATGATGAAATATGCTTTGGTGTGAGCTGTACGAAAACACAAAATTCGGACTTTTATACTCCCTTTGTTTCTAAATATAAGTCTTTTTAGATATTCCAGTATGGACTACATACGTAGCAAAATAAGTGAATCTACCCTCTAAACTATGTCTATATACATACATATGTATTTTGTAGTGCAATCTTCAAAAAGACTTATATTTAGGAATGGAGGGAGTAGTGAATAGCATGTGCTAGAAATACATGAATTGTTTTTGTGTAGCTTTCATCAAAATTTATTCATCGTGAAAATTTACAGAGAAGTAGTATAAATTCCTAGATTCTTGTGTATTTTTGCATATTTTTTCAAAACGTGAACACTATGATTTTTATTTTTTATCAAAAAGAAAAAAGAAAAAAGAAAAAAGAAACAAGCCCCAGCAGGCATTTCTCTATAAGGAGGTCTTGATAGACGGGCACGAATGCTATATCTAATCTATGGCGAAATGTAGCATCTCGTCCACGGTTGGTCATGGTATGGACGATCTTCTTCTTTGGTGCCCTTCGGTGTCACATGCGCCTAACTAAGAAATGGTCCCCAGCACATTTTTTTTACAATGTTCATTTTGTACCTAGAAAATGTTCATCATTTATTTAAAAAATGTCCACCACGCATCAAAATATGTTCAGAATATATTTTTAAAAATGTTCATCATGGGTTAACAAAAGTTATCATTGTGTATTGAATAGATTTTCACTGTGTATCTTAAAAATGTTCAACATATTTAAAAACAATTCATTGTGCAATTAAAAAAGGTTAAACGTATTAAACAAATATCACCATGTATTTAGGAAAACGGTTGATCTGTGTTTGAAATGGTCCCCAGCACATTTAAAATTTACAATATTCGTTTTGTACCTAGAAAATGTTCATCATTTAAAAAAAAAGTCCACCGCACATCAAACTATGTTCAGCATATATTTTTAAAAATGTTCATCATGGGTTAACAAAAGTTATCATTGTGTATTGAATAAATTTTCACTATGTATCTTAAAAATTTCAACATGTTTAAAAACAATTCATTGTGCAACTAAAATATGTTAAACGTATTAAACAAATATCACCATGTTTTTAGGAAAACTGTTGATCTGTGTTTGAAAAATATTCAATGTTGTGCTAAAATATGTTCACAGTGTATTATATTAAAATGTTCACCATGTATTTTAAATATGGACAATGTGCATTTGACAAATGCTCAACATGTGTCTATAAATGTTCAACGTGTATCTGAAAAATGTTTAACATGCATTCCAAAACAATTCAATGTGTATTTGGAAAAACACGAACGTGAAATTCAAAATTGAAAAAAAAACATAAATAAGATGAAAGAAATTGAAAATGGAAACCGAAAGAAAACTGACGAGCTCCCAGTGTGTGAAGCGGTCGGCTTTGGCGACCGAGGTCTATGCCCATGCCCACTTCGGCTACTTTGATAAATAAACCCTTCGTTTAACACGGGTGATCTCTTTCGTCACATCGCTTAACGCGGTCTGCGGATGGCCGACCGGTTTGCGCTTACGTAGATAGTTAGTTTTTAGCTTTCTCCACTGAGGCGCTCTACCAATTAACCTGGCGGCACTATCGCAGTGGTTCTCCCGTTACACCCTTAGCAAAATTCGCTGGGAACGTAAGAGGTACATATAGGAGCCGGACAATCCAACTAACAACCAAAATCTAGGTTCAAAACTGATGCATATAAAGCCCCAAAATCCGAGACGCCGAGTACTTGGGACTTGTAGGAAAATTGTATCTTGTAAAGACATTCTTGTTAGCGCAAAGGCAGTGCTTGTGCAGAAATACGATAAAGACCTTTAAAGGGCATGATTTCTTTATTTATAACTTCAAGCTTTTACATGCCGAGCTGCAACAAGAGGAACTAAAAGAATACAATCGTAAATGAGTAAATAAAGAAGGAAGAAAAACAGGACGGATATTGTCATCGGGCTTTAGGAGCCCGGACCGCTTCCAGCTGCACGTCTGCGCTTTCGAGCTGTTGACCAGCTCGTCGTTGAAGGGGACTGATGCAGCCTCAGCCCTTTATACGCTTCAAGCGATTATTGGCCAAGCCCTTTGAAGGAGGTTCTGCCGGAGTCCGTTGCATGGTTTAGGCCATGTTGGTGTAGTCATGCTGGCCGGATCTGTGACAGAAACATGCCAATGTTGGGGCTTGAAGTCACGTTGGTCCTCAGTCGAGCCGATCCGACGTTTCCATAAATTTTGGCTCCTTGATGGCCCAGGGAATTTTGAGTGCGATATTATACACCCCGGGGACGTACCCTCGCAAAAAAAAAATACACCCCGGGGACGTAGTTCACCATCCAAGGAGGGCGCACAAGGATCCCGCGTCCCTATTTAGGGTGCGAGGGTACGTGGCCGAGGTCGACTCACGCAGCCCGCGTGCGATTTGAAGAGCTAGTAGTGTGTTTACCATTGCAGGCTGCCTCCTCGGATGCCTGTACCTCGGTGCGAAAGCCGCGGTCTGCTCCTCCACCCCGAGTGAGCGCTCGGTATTACCATTGACTGTGATAACGCCGTTACGTTCTGGCATTTTGAGCGTGACATAAGCATAATGTCGGATTACGTTGAAGCGTGCGAAAGTTGTGCGCCCTAAGAGCGTGTCGTATCCGCTTCAAAAGGGGTGATATCGAAGATTAACTTCTCACTTCTAAAGTACTCGGGTGAGCCGAAGACTACCTCCAGCGTGACCATTCCGCTACAGTGGGCTTCAACGCCTGGAATGACACCTTTGAAGGTGGTGGTGCCCGGCTTCATCCGAGAAGAGTAGATGCCCATCTTCCGAACTGTGTCCTCGTAGATTAGGATGAGGCTGCTTCCTCCGTCCATAAGGACGCATATTAGATGATAACCATTGACAATTGGGTCCAGGACTAGTGCGGCCGATCCGCCGTGCCTGATGCTGGTCGGATGGTCATGCTTGTCGAATGTGATCGGATGAGCCAACCATGGGTTGGACTTCGGGGCGACTGGCTCTAACATGTAGACGCCCCAAAGCGCTTATTTCCTCTCCCTTCTAGGGATGTGGGCAACGTAGAACTGAGGGAGTCCTGAATTAAGGGGTCCTCGGGTGGCCGAATTACTCATTATGGGCCGGACTGGTGGGCCGTGAAGATCACCACAGAAGATTATCCCCCGTATTCATATAGGACTCCTATATGTGTAGAATGGCAAGTTTAAAGTCCGGGTGTAATGTTTCCTTCCTCTGCAAGATGATTATGTACAACCCTAGGTCCCTCCAGTGCATATATAAACCGGAGGGTTTAGTTCGTAGAGACAGAATCATAACTACATAGGCTAGACTTCTAGGATTTAGCCATTACGATCTCGAGGTAGATCAACTCTTGTAACCCTATATTCATCAAGATCAATCAAGCAGGAAGTAGGGTATTACCTTAATAGAGAGGGTTCGAACCTGGGTAAACATCGTGTCCACAGTCCCTTGTTACCATGGATCCTCAGACACATAGTTCGGGACCCCCTATCCGAGATCCACCGGTTTTGACACCGACATTGGTGCTTTCATTGAGAGTTCCGTTGTGTTGTCGACAGAAGGATTGATGGCTCGCTTCGTCATCAGCCACAGCGCCACCCCCAGGGAGATTTTCCTCCCCAGTCAGCTTTTCGTGTTCGACGGCATCGTGCTACGCGCCAACTCGGATGGCCACCTTGAGCAGGTTGACAGCTACGCCCCTGGTCTTCAGATTAGGTTTGGAAGTCTGAATTATGTTGCCGACATCCGAGGAGACTTGATTTTGATAACCCACAATCAAAGAATCAACGTTATGATAAGAAAGACTTTGTTGCTAGGAAATACGGAAAGGAAAGAGAGCCTTGGGTTCGGAAACCCATGCCTTTTCCTCCTAAACCGTCCAAGAAAAGGATGATGAGGATTTTGAGCGCTTTGCTGAAATGATTAGACCAATCTTTTTGCGTATGCGATTAACTGATATGCTTAAAATGAATCGTTATGCTAAGTACATGAAAGATATTGTTACTAATAAAAGAAAGATACCGGAAGCTGAAATTTCCACCATGCTTGCTAATTATACTTTTAAAGGTGGAATACCTAAGAAACTAGGAGATCCCGGAGTACCAACTATACCATGCTCCATTAAAGGAAATTATGTAAAAACCGCTTTATGTGATCTTGGAGCCGGTGTTAGTGTTATGCCTCTCTCTTTATATCGTAGACTTGATTTGAATAAGTTGAAACCTACTGAAATATCTTTGCAAATGGCTGATAAATCAACTGCTATATCTATCGGTATTTGTGAGGATGTTCCTGTTGTAGATGCAAAAGTTACTATTTTAACGGGCTTTGTTATTCTTGATATTCCCGAGGACGATATTATGTCTATTATTCTTGGAAGATCCTTTTTGAATACCGCAGGGGCTGTTACTGATTGCAACAAAGGCAATGTCACTTTTCATGTTAATGGTAATGAGCATACGGTACACTTTCCGAGGAAACAACCTCAAGTCCACAGTATCAACTCTATTGGAAAAATTCCATCGATTATCTTTGGAGGTTTTGAATTTCCTCTTCCTACTGTCAAGAAGAAATATGATATTCTTATTATTGGGGATGTGCATATCCCTGTTGAGGTAACATAGTGTTATTCAAAATTTCTCCAGTTTCATGTTATTTGGAATGAGTTCGTTAACAAGACTTGATCAACCTTGTTAGTGGATTCCTTTTGATGAGCATGAGATGGATGAAACTAGAAGGCACAACCTTCTGTACCCTCCTTTTACTTTCTGTTATTTATATTAAACAAAATAAAAATAGTATTTTTTCTGTTTATTATCTGAATTATCCATGCAATATAAAAATACCCCGAAAATAAAAGTTCTCCAAATGCCCTAAAATTTAAATATGATTTTTTCTGGAATATTTGAGAATATCTGGCACTGAGAACACAGCAGGAGGGGCATCCACCTGGCCACGAGGGTGGAGGGCGCGCCCTACCCCCTGGGCGCCCCCTAGCCTCATGGGCCCATGGTGGCCCTCCTCCACTTATTCCTGCACCCACACACTTCTTCTTCCTCCCACAAACACCAATATCCAGCTCAAGCATGAGTTCAAGCTCATTTTGCTGCCATTTTCGATCTCCTTGCTCAAAGCACCTCTCACAAAACTGCTTGGGGGGATTGTTCCTTGGTATGTGACTCCTCCATTGGTCCAATTAGTTTTTGTTCTAGTGCTTTATTCATTGCAAATTTGTGCTGCCTAGGTGACCCTGTTCTTGAGCTTGCATGTCAAATTGATGTGGTCCCAAGTAGTTCTAATGCATGATATAGGCTCTAAGCACTTGTAGGAGTAGTTGCTATCAATATTATTGAGTTTGGTTCACTTTTATTTGAAGTTATTAAAAATTTCAGAAATTTTTTAGAGGAAGAAATATGTTTAGGAAAATGTACCAAGGTGGCTCTTCAAGGAAACAAGAGCCCAGGCTTGCAATGCGTGATGCTGATGATGAGCCACCAAGGGACGCTCCAATGCGGCCTTGTGAATGGCCTTCAGAGGACTTCATGGATCGAGCGGGGATTAAGGAAGAATTTAATGCATATTTGCATAACGCTGATCTTGTGAGCTTCGAGGAAGAAAAATGTCATCAGTACCACTATCTCACTAGTTCCTTTGTGAGGAGGCAAAAGGAAGACATGTTATTACGAGAGAGGAGGCAGATGAGTACGAGAGGAGGGCGGAGGTAGCTCGCCGCCATACAGCAGCTCAGGAGGCAATAGCCGCTGCATCGCAGTACGACCCCAACTATTACTATGGATATCCGCCAGGCCAACCGTGGCCATAGACCAACTTAGGCCAAAAGCCTAAGCTTGGGGGAGTATGTATTTCTCACTGATATTACATTTATGTTCACACACTCATTGCTAGATGACGGTGCTCATACTTTTTCATTGTATTATCCATGCTAGTTTATTTCCCTTTCATGCTTTCTTCTTGTGTGTTTAATAAACTTTAAGAAAAACAAAAAAATTAGTTGTAGCTTTTAATTAGTTTACTTTCCATGCTTGTAGTAGTAATTAAAAAGAAAACCCAAAAAGATTTCATTTCTTCTTTTGCTTGTAGGGAGCTTTCCTGTGTAAATAGTTTTATTTCTTTTCTTTTCTTCGGGGGTCGATAGGAGAAGACCATAATTAAATTGTTGAAGTGGCTCTTATATGCATTATTGTTGATCTGACAAAAGAGCCCATATTGCCTTATCTTCTCCTGTTTATTGAATGCTTGTAGATTCCAGCTTAGTCCAATGCACGTGCACTATTATTATTATCCACATCGTTCGGTCGTGCAAGTGAAAGGCAATTATGATGATATGAACTCGACCTCTCTTGTTTTTGTAAATATGATTAGTTCATCGTTCCTGATTCATCCTATTATGAATAAACATGTTTGCAATGACAACTAGAGATCATAGTTTCTTGTGCCATGCTTGATTAACTAGGAGCTTATAATGGTTAACCTTGAGTGCCAACATGCTATTAAAATGGTTGTGATGTGGTATGATAGGGTGGTATCCTCCTCTGAATGATTTAAGTGACTTGACTTGACACATGTTCACGCATATAGTTCAAACAAAATCAACATAGCCTTCACGATATTTATGTTCATGGTGGATTATATCCTACTCATGCTTGCATTCAGTGTTGATTAATTTTAATGCATGTTCATGACTGTTGTCGCTCTCTAGCTGGTCGCTTTCCAGTCTTTTGCTAGCCTTCACCTGTACTAAGCGGGAATACTGCTTGTGCATCCAACTCCATAAACCCCAAAGTTATTCCATATGAGTCCACCATACCTACCTATATACGATATCTACCTGCCGTTCCAAGTAAATTTGTATGTGTCAAACTCTAAACCTTCAATTAAATATCCTGTTTTGCATGCTCGAATAGCTCATGTATCAACTAGGGTTGTCTGTATCTTCCATGTTAGGCGGGTTATTCTCAAGAAGAGTGGACTCCGCTCCTCACTCACAAGAAAGTGGCTGGTCACCGGGATGCCCAGTCTGTTGGGGAACGTAGTAATTTCAAAATTTTCCTACGCACACGCAAGATCATGGTGATGCATAGCAAGGAGAGGGGAGAGTGTGATCTACGTACCCTTGTAGATCGATAACAGAAGCATTTGTTTGATGTAGTCGTACGTCTCCACGGCCCGACCGATCAAGCACCGAAACTACGGCACCTCCGAGTTCTAGCACACGTTCAGCTCGATGACGATCCCCGGACTCCGATCCAGCAAAGTGTCGGGGAAGAGTTCCGTTAGCACGATGGCGTGGTGACAATCTTGATGTACTACTGTCGCAGGGCTTCGCCTAAGCACCGCTACAATATTATCGAGGACTATGGTGGCAGGGGCGCCGCACACGGCTAAGAATATGATCATGTGGATCAACTTGTGTGTCTCTGGGGTGCCCCTGCCTCCGTATATAAAGCCTCAAGGGGGGGTGCGGCCGGCCTAGGAGAGGCGTGCCAGGAGG
>NC_041382.1:784378661-784474321 GCF_002162155.2 Triticum dicoccoides
CCTAGTTGGAATAGGATTCGCGAGGTGGAAAAGAGAGAGAGAGAGAAGGAGGGGGGCGCCGGCCCCCTCTCTCCTTGTCCTATTCGGACTAGGGGGGAGGGGCACGCGGCTCAGCCCTGGCCGCCTCTCCTCTTCTTCCACTAAGGCCCACTAAGGCCCATATAGCTCCCGGGGGGTTCCGGTAACCTCCCGGTACTCCGGTAAAATCCCGATTTCACCCGGAACACTTCCGATATCCAAACATAGGCTTCCAATATATCAATATTTATGTCTCGACCATTTCGAGACTCCTCGTCATATCCGTGATCACATCCAGGACTCCGAACAACCTTCGGTACATCAAAACATATAAACTCATAATGTAACTGTCATCGAAACCTTAAGCGTGCGGACCCTACGGGTTCGAGAACAATGTAGACATGACCGAGACATGTCTCCGGTCAATAACCAATAGCGGGACCTGGATGCCCATATTGGCTCCTACATATTCTACGAAGATCTTTATCGGTCAGACCGCATAACAACATACGTTGTTCCCTTTGTCATCGGTATGTTACTTGCCCGAGATTCGATCGTCGGTATCCAATACCTAGTTCAATCTCGTTACCGGCAAGTCTCTTTACTCGTTCCGTAATACACCATCCCGCAACTAACTCATTAGTTGCAATGCTTGCAATGCTTAAGTGATGTGCATTACCGAGAGGGCCCAGAGATACCTCTTCGACATTTGGAGTGACAAATCCTAATCTCGAAATACGCTAACCCAACATGTACCTTTGGAGACACCTATAGAGCTCCTTTATAATCACCCAGTTACGTTGTGACGTTTGGTAGCACACAAAGTGTTCCTCCGGCACACGGGAGTTACATAATCTCATAGTCATAGGAACATGTATAAGTCATGAAGAAAGCAATAGCAACATACTAAATGATCGGGTGCTAAGCTAATGGAATGGGTCATGTCAATCAGATCATTCAACTAATGATGTGATCCTGTTAATCAAATGACAACTCTTTGTCCATGGTCAGGAAACATAACCATTATTGATTAACGAGCTAGTCAAGTACAGGCATACTAGTGACACTCTGTTTGTCTATGTATTCACACATGTATTATGTTTCCGGTTAATACAATTCTAGCATGAATAATAAACTTTTATCATGATATAAGGAAATAAATAATAACTTTATTATTGCCTCTAGGGCACATTTCCTTCAGTATCCCACTTGCACTAGAGTCAATAATCTAGATTACATAGTAATGATTCTAACACCCATGGAGCTTTGGTGCTGATCATGTTTTGCTCGTGGAAGAGGCTTAGTCAACAGGTCTGCTACATTCAGCTCCGTATGTATCTTGCAAATCTCTATGTCTCCCACCTGGACTAGATCCCAGATGGAATTGAAGTGTCTCTTGATGTGTTTGGTTCTCTTGTGAAATCTGGATTCCTTTGCCAAGGCAATTGCACCAGTATTGTCACAAAAGATTTTCATTGGACCCGATGCACTAGGTATGACACCTAGATCGGATATGAACTCCTTCATCCAGACTCCTTCGTTTGCTGCTTCCGAAGCAGCTATGTACTCCGCTTCACATGTAGATCCCGCCACGACGCTTTGTTTAGAACTGCACCAACTGACAGCTCCACCGTTTAATGTAAACACGTATCCGGTTTGCGATTTAGAATCGTTCGGATCAGTGTCAAAGCTTGCATCAACGTAACCGTTTACAAAGAGCTCTTTGTCACCTCCATATATGAGAAAAATATCCTTAGTCCTTTTCAGGTATTTCAGGATGTTCTTGACCGCTGTCCAGTGATCCACTCCTGGATTACTTTGGTACCTCCCTGCTAGACTTATAGCAAGGCACACATCAGGTCTGGTACACAGCATTGCATACATTATAGAGCCTATGGCTGAAGCATAGGGAACATCTTTCATTTTCTCTCTATCTTCTGCAGTGGTCGGGCATTGAGTCTGACTCAACTTCACACCTTGCAACACAGGCAAGAACCCTTTCTTTGCTTGATCCATTTTGAACTTTTTCAAAATCTTGTCAAGGCATGTGCTTTGTGAAAGTCCAATTAAGCGTCTTGATCTATCCCTATAGATCTTTATGCCTAATATGTAAGCAGCTTCACCGAGGTCTTTCATTGAAAAACTCTTATTCAAGTATCCCTTTATGCTATCCAGAAATTCTATATCATTTCCAATTAGTAATATGTCATCCACATATAATATCAGAAATGCTACAGAGCTCCCACTCACTTTCTTGTAAATACAGGCTTCTCCAAAAGTCTGTATAAAACCAAATGCTTTGATCACACTATCAAAGCGTTTATTCCAACTGTGAGAGGCTTGCACCAGTCCATAAATGGATCGCTGGAGCTTGCACACTTTGTTAGCTCCCTTTGGATCGACAAAACCTTCCGGTTGCATCATATACAACTCTTCTTCCAGAAATCCATTCAGGAATGCAGTTTTGACATCCATCTGCCAAATTTCATAATCATAAAATGCGGAAATTGCTAACATGATTCGGACAGACTTAAGCATCGCTTCGGGTGAGAAGGTCTCATCGTAGTCAACCCTTGAACTTGTCGAAAACCTTTTGCGACAAGTCGAGCTTTGCAGACAGTAATATTACCGTCGGTGTCAGTCTTCTTCTTGAAGATCCATTTATTCTCAATTGCTTGCCGATCATTGGGCAAGTCAACCAAAGTCCATACTTTGTTCTCATACATGGATCCCATCTCAGATTTCATGGCTTCAAGCCATTTTGCGGAATCTGGGCTCACCATCGCTTCTTCATAGTTCGTAGGTTCATCATGATCTAGCAGCATGATTTCCAGAACAGGATTACCGTACCACTCTGGCACGGATCTCACTCTGGTTGATCTACGAGGTTCAGTAGTATCTTGTCCTGAACTTTCATGATCATTATCATTAGCTTCCTCACTAATTGGTCTAGGTGTCGTAGAAACAGTTTTCTGTGATGTACTACTTTCCAATAAGGGAGCAGGTATAGTTACCTCATCAAGTTCTACTTTCCTCCCACTCACATCTTTCGAGAGAAACTCCTTCTCCAGAAAGTTTCTGAATTTAGCAACAAAAGTCTTGCCTTCGGATCTGTGATAGAAGGTGTATCCAATAGTTTCCTTTGGATATCCTATGAAGACACATTTCTCCGATTTGGGTTCGAGCTTATCAGGTTGAAGCTTTTTCACATAAGCATCGCAGCCCCAAACTTTCAGAAACGACAACTTTGGTTTCTTGCCAAACCATAGTTCATAAGGCGTCATCTCAATGGATTTTGATGGTGCCCTATTTAACATGAATGCGGCCGTCTCTAAAGCATAACCCCAAAGCGATAGCGGTAAATTAGTAAGAGACATCATACATCGCACCATATCTAGTAAAGTACGATTACGACATTCGGACACACCATTACGCTGTGGTGTTCCGGGTGGCGTGAGTTGCGAAACTATTCCGCATTGTTTCAAATGTACACCAAACTCGTAAGTCAAATATTCTCCTCGACGATCAGATCGTATAAACTTTATTTTCTTGTTAAGATGATTTCCCACTTCACTCTGAAATTCTTTGAACTTTTTCACATGTTTCAGACTTATGTTTCATTAAGTAGATATACCCATATCTGCTTAAGTCATCTGTGAAGGTGAGAAAATAACGATATCCGCCACGAGCCTCAATATTCATCGAACCACATACATCTGTATGTATGATTTCCAACAAATCTGTTGCTCTCTCCATTGTACCGGAGAACGGTGTTTTAGTCATCTTGCCCATGAGGCACGGTTCGCAAGTACCAAGTGATTCATAATCAAGTGGTTCCAAAAGTCCATCAGTATGGAGTTTCTTCATGCGCTTTACATCGATATGACCTAAACGGCAGTGCCACAAATAAGTTGCACCATCATTATCAACTCTGCATCTTTTGGCTTCAACATTATGAATATGTGTGTCACTACTATCGAGATTCTATAAGAATAGGCCACTCTTCAAGGGTGCATGACCATAAAAGATATTACTCATATAAATAGAACAACCATTATTCTCTGATTTAAATGAATAACCGTCTCGCATTAAACAAGATCCAGATATAATGTTCATGCTCAACGCTGGCACCAAATAACAATTATTTAGGTCTAATACTAATCCTGAAGGTAGATGTACAGGTAGCGTGCCGACCGCGATCACATCGACTTTGGAACCGTTTCCCACGCGCATCGTCACCTCGTCCTTAGCCAATCTTCGCTTAATCCATAGTCCCTGTTTCGAGTTGCAAATATTAGCAACAGAACCAGTATCAAATAACCACGTGCTACTGCGAGCATTAGTAAGGTACACATCAATAACATGTATATCACATATACCTTTGTTCACCTTGCCATCCTTCTTATCCGCCAAATACTTGGGGCAGTTCCGCTTCCAGTGACCAGTCTGCTTACAGTAGAAGCACTCAGTTTCAGGCTTAGGTCCAGACTTGGGTTTCTTCTCTTGAGCAGCAACTTGCTTGCTGTTCTTCTTGAAGTTCCCCTTCTTCTTCCCTTTGCCCTTTTTCTTGAAACTAGTGGTCTTGTTGACCATCAACACTTGATGCTCCTTTTTGATTTCTACCTCCGCAGCTTCCAGCATTGCGAAGAGCTCGGGAATAGTCTTATTCATCCCTTGCATATTATAGTTCATCACGAAGCTCTTATAGCTTGGTGGCAGTGATTGGAGAATTCCGTCAATGACGCAATCATCTGGAAGATTAACTCCCATCTGAATCAAGTGATTACTATACCCAGACATTTTGAGTATATGTTCACTGACAGAACTGTTCTCCTCCATCTTGCAGCTATAGAACTTATTGGAGACTTCATATCTCTCAATCCGGGCATTTGCTTGAAATATTAACTTCAACTCCTGGAACATCTCATATGCTCCATGACGTTCAAAACGTCGTTGAAGTCCCGATTCTAAGCCGTAAAGCATGGCACACTGAACTATCGAGTAGTCATCAGCTTTGCTCTACCAGACGTTCATAACATCTGGTGTTGCTCCAGCAGCAGGCCTGGCACCCAGCGGTGCTTCTAGGACGTAATCCTTCTGTGCAGCAATGAGGATAATCCTCAAGTGACGGACCCAGTCCGTGTAATTGCTACCATCCTCTTTCAACTTTGCTTTCTCAAGGAACGCATTAAAATTCAACGGAACAACAGCACGGGCCATCTATCTACAATCAAACATACATAAGCAAGATACTATCAGGTACTAAGTTCATGATAAATTTAAGTTCAATTAATCAAATTACTTAAAGAACTCCCACTTAGATAGACATCCCTCTAATCCTCTAAGTGATCACGTGATCCAAATCAACTAAACCATGTCCGATCATCACGTGAGATGGAGTAGTTTCATTGGTGAACATCACTATGTTGATCATATCTACTATATGATTCATGCTCGACCTTTCGGTCTCCGTGTTCCGAGGCCATATCTGTATATGCTTGGCTCGTCAAGTATAACCTGAGTATTCCGCGTGTGCAACTGTTTTGCACCCGTTGTATTTGAACGTAGAGCCTATCACACCCGATCATCACGTGGTGTCTCAGCACGAAGAACTTTCGCAATGGTGCATACTCAGGGAGAACACTTCTTGATAATTTTAGTGAGAGATCATCTTATTATGCTACCGTCAATCAAAGCAAGATAAGATGCATAAAAGATAAACATCACATGCAATCAATATAAGTGAAATGATATGGCCATCATCATCTTGTGCCTGTGATCTCCATCTTCGAAGCACCGTCATGATCACCATCGTCACCAGCACGACACCTTGATCTCCATCGTAGCATCGTTGTCGTCTCGCCAATCTTATGCTTCCACGACTATCGCTACCGCTTAGTGATAAAGTAAAGCATTACAACGCGATTGCATTGCATACAATAAAGCGACAACCATATGGCTCCTGCCAGTTGCCGATAACTCGGTTACAAAACATGATCATCTCATACAATAAAATTCAGCATCATGTCTTGACCATATCACATCACAACACGCCCTGCAAAAACAAGTTAGACGTCCTCTACTTTGTTGTTGCAAGTTTTACGTTGCTGCTACGGGCTTAAGCAAGAACCAATCTTACCTACGCATCAAAACCACAACGATAGTTTGTCAAGTTGGTGCTGTTTTAACCTTCGCAAGGACCGGGCGTAACCACACTTGGTTCAACTAAAGTTGGAGAAATTGTCACCCGCAAGCCACCTATGTGCAAAGCACGTCGGGAGAACCGGTCTCGCGTAAGCGTACGCGTAATGTCGGTCCGGGCCGCTTCATCAAACAATACCGCCGAACCAAAGTATGACATGCTGGTAAGCAGTATGACTTATATCGCCCACAACTCACTTGTGTTCTACTCGTGCATATAACATCAAACCATAAAAACCTAGGCTCGGATGCCACTGTTGGGGAACGTAGTAATTTCAAAATTTTCCTACGCAGACGCAAGATCATGGTGATGCATAGCAATGAGAGGGGAGAGTGTGATCTATGTACCCTTGTAGATCGACAACGGAAGCGTTTGGTTGATGTAGTCGTACGTCTCCACGGCCCGACAGATCAAGCACCGAAACTACGGCACCTTCGAGTTCTAGCACACGTTCAGCTCGATGACGATCCCCGGACTCCGATCCAGCAAAGTGTCGGGGAAGAGTTCCGTCAGCACGACGGCGTGGTGACGATCTTGTTGTACTACTGTCGCAGGGCTTCGCCTAAGCACCGCTACAATATTATCGAGGACTATGGTGGCAGGGGGCGCCGCACACGGCTAAGAATATGATCACGTGGATCAACTTGTGTGTCTCTGGGGTGCCCCTGCCTCCGTATATAAAGGCTCAAGGGGGTGCGGCCGGCCTAGGAGAGGCGCGCCAGGAGGAGTCCTACTCCCTCCGGGAGTAGGACTCCCCCCCCCCCCAATCCTAGTTGGAATAGGATTCGCGAGGTGGAAAAGAGAGAGAGAGAAGGAGGGGGGCGCCGGCCCCCTGTCTCCTTGTCCTATTCGGACTAGGGGGGAGGGGCGCGCGGCTCAGCCCCGGCCGCCTCTCCTCTTCTTCCACTAAGGCCCACTAAGGCCCATATACCTCCCGGGGGGTTCCGGTAACCTCCCGGTACTCCGGTAAAATCCCGATTTCACCCAGAACACTTCCGATATCCAAACATAGGCTTCCAATATATCAATCTTTATGTCTCGACCATTTCGAGACTCCTCGTCATGTCCGTGATCACATCCGGGACTCCGAACAACCTTCGGTACATCAAAACGTATAAACTCATAATGTAACTGTCATCGAAACCTTAAGCATGCGGACCCTACGGGTTCGAGAACAATGTAGACATGACCGACACATGTCATCGGTCAATAACCAATAGCGGGACCTGGATGCCCATATTGGCTCCTACATATTCTACGAAGATCTTTGTCGGTCAGACCGCATAACAACATACGTTGTGCCCTTTGTCATCGGTATGTTACTTGCCCGAGATTCGATCATCGGTATCCAATACCTAGTTCAATCTCGTTACCGGCAAGTCTCTTTACTCGTTCCGTAATACATCATCTTGCAACTAACTCATTAGTTGCAATGCTTGCAAGGCTTAAGTGATGTGCATTAACGAGAGGGCCCAGAGATACCTCTCCGACATTCGGAGTGACAAATCCTAATCTCGAAATACGCTAACCCAACATGTACCTTTGGAGACACCTGTAGAGCTCCTTTATAATCACCCAGTTACGTTGTGACGTTTGGTAGCACACAAAGTGTTCCTCCGGCACACGGGAGTTACATAATCTCATAGTCATAGGAACATGTATAAGTCATGAAGAAAGCAATAGCAACATACTAAACGATCGGGTGCTAAGCTAATGGAATGGGTCATGTCAATCAGGTCATTCAACTAATGATGTGATCCTGTTAATCAAATAACAACTCTTTGTCCATGGTCAGGAAACATAACCATCTTTGATTAACGAGCTAGTCAAGTAGAGGCATACTAGTGACACTCTGTTTGTCTATGTATTCACACATGTATTATGTTTCCGGTTAATACAATTCTAGCATGAATAATAAACTTTTATCATGATATAAGGAAATAAATAATAACTTTATTATTGCCTCTAGGGCATATTTCCTTCACAGTCTCATGCTTTACGCAAACCAAATCAAAATAATTGCAAACAAAAATCCCTCTGGGACTCTTGTTAGTTGGAGGCACTCGTTGTTTCGAGCAAGCCATGGATTGATGCTTGTTGGTGGAGGGGGAGTATAAACTTTACCATTCTTTTTGGGAACCGCCTATAATGTGTGTAGTATGGAATATATCACCATCTCTTGGTTGTTATGTTGACAATGAAAGTATACCGCTCAAAATATTATTCACCTCCATTTCAAAACTGAGCTCTGGCACCTCTACAAATCCCTGCTTCCCTCTGCGAAGGGGCTATCTATTTACTTTCATGTTGAGTCATCATCCTCTTATTAAAAAGCACCAGTTGGAGAGCACCGCTGCCATTTGCATTCATTACTGTTTGTTTACATTGAGTATGACTTGACTGGATCTCTTTTACCATGAATTACAATGTCTAGTCGGTCCTTGATCTTTAAAGGTGCTCTGCATTTTTGTTTTGCGGTCTCAGAAAGGGCTAGCGAGATACCATCTTGTTATATCATATTATGATTATTTTGAGAATGCGTTGTCATCCGAGATTTATTATTATTGCTCGCTAGTTGATTATGCCATTTATATGAGTAAACATGAGACCTAAGCGTTATTGTGAATATGGTTAGTTTATAATCTTTGCTGAAAACCTGAATGTTGGCTTTACATATTTACAACAACAAGAGCAAACAGAGTTTGTACAAGTTTATCTTTATCACTTTTAGTTTATCAACTGAATTGCTTGAGGACAAGCAAAGGTTTAAGCTTGGGGGAGTTGATATGTCTCCGTCGTATCTACTTTTCCAAACACTTTTGCCCTTGTTTTGGACTCTAACTTGCATGATTTGAATGGAACTAACCCGGACTGGTGTTGTTTTCAGCAGAATTGCCATGGTGTTATTTATGTGCAGAAACAAAAGTTCTCGGAATGACCTGAAACATCACAGAACGTCTATAAACAGTATTTCGTAATTGTATTCATAATTCTCATAACAGTATTTCAGGATAGCTAGATTTTCAGGTCTATAAACAGCATCATCAAAATCTTCAAACTCTTTAAACATAGATTCAATTTCATAAGCACCCTTAAAAGCAACAAATTCTTCTATTTGTTCCACATCATAGTAATCATATATACCATTAGCATAAGAAGCTAAGGTTTTATTATCATGAAATTCACATGAAAAGGGAAGGTGTGGAGCCTTCACCTTAGAGCAACAAGTATAATCATATCTCAAGCATAGTTGCCTAGCATACCAATTCAATATTTGAATTTGATCCCATAATAGTTTCCCTTTTTGTGTCAAGCGGTAATCCCTAAAGTATCCACGTTGATCCAATGTTACTCCCATTACATAGTTGAATGGGCTTTTCTCAGGATTATTAAAGTAGTACATAATAATGTTCACATAACCAGCATCGAGGGTTTTAGGAGGTTCCCCATCTCCATGAGCAGAAAGTAGACCTAATTTTTTGGTATTTCGTGTTCCATATCCATAACTAAAGATAGATAACAACTAATAACATCAAATAAAAATTACTTAGTGATAAAGCAAACAAGCACACACAAGAATATTCACCCCACGCTATTGCTCCCCGGCAACGGCGCCAAAAAAAGGTCTTGATAACCCACAAGTATAGGGGATCAATTGTAGCCTCTTTCGATAAGTAAGAGTGTCGAACCCAACGAGGAGCTAAAGGTAGAACAAATATTCCCTCAAGTTCTATCGACCACCGATACAACTCTACGCACACTTGACGTTCGCTTTACCGGAAACAAGTATGAAACTAGAAGTACTTTGTAGGTGTTGTTGGATAGGTATGCAAGATAATAAAGAGCAAGTAAATATAAAGTAGGGGCTGTTTAGATGAAGACACAACTAAATAAGTTTTACTAAAGAGCTTTTGTCAACAAGAAGGTTATTTGTCCCTAGGCAATCGATAACTAGACCGGTAATCATTATTGCAATTTTATTTGAGGGAGAGGCATAAGCTAACATACTTTCTCTACTTGGATCATATGCACTTATGATTGGAACTCTAGCAAGCATCCGCAACTACTAAAGATTCATTAAGGTAAAACCCAACCATAGCATTAAAGCATCAAGTCCCCTTTATCCCATACGCAAACAACCTACTTACTCGGGTCTGTGCTTCTGTCACTCACGCCACCCACCATAAGCAAATCATAAGCATATTGCAAACCCTACAGCGGGGATCCCTCACGCTTGCGCGACACGGAGAGCACCATAGGACAGCACCAATAATAAAACATACAACTCAAACCAATCACGATCATCAAATAGCCATTAGGACAAAACAGATCTACTCAAACATCATAGGATAGCCATACATCATTGGGAAATAATATATAGCGTTGAGCACCATGTTTAAGTAGAGATTACAGCGGGTAAGAGAGAGATTACACCGCTGCATAGAGGGGGGAAGAGTTGGTGATGATGGCGGTGAAGTTGTTGGTGAAGATGGCGGTGATGGTGATGGCCCCGGCATTGCTCCGGTGCCACCGGAAGCAAGGGGGAGAGGGCCCCCTTCTTCTTCTTCTTCCTTGACCTCCTCCTTAGATGGGAGAAGGGTTTCCCCTCTGGTCCTTGGCTCCCATGGCGTGGGAGGGGCGAGAGCCCCTCCAAGATTGGATCTATCTCTCTGTCTCTCTCTGTTTCTGCGTTCTCTTCTAGCTCTGTTTCACCGTTTCGTGTATATATGGAGATCCGTAACTCTGATTGGCCTGAAACCTTTGCCGTGATTTTTTTCTTCCGAAAATTAGCTTTCTTGCGGCAAAAGAAGAGCGTCAACCGCCTTACGGGTGGCTCACGAGGGTAGGGCGCGCGCCTAGGGGGGTCAGGCGCGCCCCCCTACCTCGTGACCACCTCGGGCACCGTCTCGTGTGGATTTTTCTTCCAGAATTTTCCAAATATTCCAAAAATAAGCTCCGTCCATTTTTATCCCATTTGGATTCCGTTTGGTATGGATATTCTGCGAAACATAAAAATGCAACAAACAGGAACTGGCACTGGGTACTGGATCAATATGTTAGTCCCAAAAATAATATAAAAAGTTGCCCAAAAGTATATGAAAGTTTAATAATATTGGGATGGAACAATCAAAAATTATAGATACGACGGAGACGTATCAGCATCCCCAAGCTTAATTCCTACTCGTCCTCGAGTAGGTAAATGATAAAAAATATAATTTTTGATGTGGAATGCTACCTAGCGTAATCTTGATCATATGTCTAATCATGGCATGAATATTAAGACACGAGTGATTCAAAGCAATAGTCTATCCTTTGACATAAAAATAATAATACTTCAAGCATACCAACCAAGCAATTACGTCTTATTGAAATAACATAGCCAAAGAAAGCTCATCCCTACAAAATCATTTAGTCTGACTATGCTCCATCTTCACCACACAAAATATTCACATCATGCACAACCCCGATGACAAGCCAAGCAATTGTTTCATACTTTTGACGTTCTCAAACCTTTTCAACTTTCACGCAATACATGAGCGTGAGCCATGGACATAGCACTATAGGTGGAATAGAATATGATGGTGGAGAAGACAAAAAGGAGAAGATAGTCTCACATCAACTAGGCGTATCAACGGGCTATGGAGATGCCCATTAATAGATATCAATGTGAGTGAGTAGGGATTGCCATGCAACGGATGCACTAGAGCTATAAGTGTATGAAAGCTCTAATTGAAACTAAGTGGGTGTGCATTAAACTTGCTTGCTCATGAAGACCTAGGGCATTTGAGGAAGCCCATCGTTGGAATATACAAGCCAAGTTCTATAATGAAAATTCCCACTAGTATATGAAAGTGATAACTCAAGAGACTCTCTATATGAAGAACATGGTGCTACTTTGAAGCACAAGTGTGGAAAAAGGATAGTAGCATTGTCCCTTTTATTTTTTTATTTTTTTATTTGGCCTTTTTGGCCTTTCTCTTTTTTTTATTCGGCCTTTCTCTTTTTTTTGGGACAATGCTCTATTAATGATGATCATCACACTTTTTTACTTACAACTCAATATTACAACTCGATACTAGAACAAAGATATGAATCTATATGAATGCCTCCGGCGGTGTACCGGGATGTGCAATGATCTAGCGTAGCAATGACATCAAAAAATAGACAAGCCATGAAAACAGCATGCTAGCTATCTTACGATCATGCAAAGCAATGTGACAATGAATGCTCAAGTCATGTATATGATGATGATGCAAGTTGCATGGCAATATATCTCGGAATGGCTATGGAAATGCCATGATAGGTAGGTATGGTGGCTGTTTTGAGGAAGGTATATGGTGGGTTTATGGTACCGGCGAAAGTTGCGCGGTACTAGAGAGGCTAGCAATGATGGAAGGGTGAGAGTGCGTATAATCCATGGACTCAACATTAGTCATAAAGAACTCACATACTTATTGCAAAAATCTATTAGTCATCGAAACAAAGTACTACGCGCATGCTCCTAGGGGGATAGATTGGTAGGAAAAGACCATCGCTCGTCCCCGACCGCCACTCATAAGGAAGACAATCAATAAACACCTCATGCTCCGACTTCGTTACATAACGGTTCACCATACGTGCATGCTACGGGACTTGCAAACCTCAACACAAGTATTTCTCAATTTCACAATTACTCAATTAGAGTGACTCTAATATCACCATCTTTATATCGCAAAACTATTGCAAGGAATCAAACATATCATATTCAGTGATCTACAAGTTTATGTAGGATTTTATGACTAACCATGTGAATGACCAATTCCTGTCATCTCTCTAAATAGATATAAGTGAAGCAAGAGAGTTTAATTCTTTCTACAAAATATATGCCCGTGCCCTAACAAATCTAAGTGAAGCAAAAGATCATTCTACAAATGGTGGTTGTCTATGTAAAGCGAAACAGGCAATCCAAACTTCAAATGATATAAGTGAAGCACACGAAGCATTCTATAAAGCCATACTCAAAAGATATAAGTGAAGTGCATAGAGCATTCTATAAATCAACCAAGGACCATCTCATACCATCATGGTTCATAAAAGAAAAATAAAAACCTAAATGCAAAAGACGCTCCAAGACTTGCACATATCGCATGAACGAAACGAATCCGAAAACATACCGATACTTGTTGAAGAAAGAGGGGATGCCTCCCCAGCATCCCCAAGCTTAGACACTTGAGTCTCCTTGAATATTTACTTGGGGTGCCTCGGGCATCCCCAAGCTTGAGCTCTTGCCTCTCTTCCTTCTTCTCACATCGAAACCTTCTCGATCATCGAACACTTCATCCACACAAAACTTCAACAGAAAACTCGGTAAGATCCGTTAGTATAATAAAGAAAATCACTACTCTAGTTACTGTTGCAAACCAATTCATATTTTGTTTTTGCATTGTGTCTGCTGTATATAACTTTTTCATGGCTTAATCCACTGATATAAATTGATAGGTTCATCAAAACAAGCAAACTATGCATCAAAAACAGAATCTGTCTAAAACAGAACAGTCTGTAATAATCTGAACATTCACCATACTTATGTTACTTGAAAAATTCTACGAAAATTAGGAAAAATAAAAAATTTGTATAGGAAGACATTGCAAAAAGAATCAGAACCATTTGAAGTTCCAGCTAAAAATGTAAAATCGCGCACTACAGCCAATGTAAAATCACTTTCCTTTTTCAAAAAGTTTTGGGTTCCCCTCTTTATTTTTGTTGTTTTTAAACTATATGCAAGCACTCAACAGAAATAAATGACTCTCTAAAACTTCCGGGTTGTCTCCCTGGCAGCGCTTTCTTTAAAGCCATTAAGCTAGGCCTATAGTGCTCAAGTAATGGATCCACCCGGATCCCAAGGTATATCAAAGCCAATTTTAATTAACAATGATTTGTAATTTAGTGGTGAGCACAAAGTAACATATATCATGTAATGACGAAGTCTAACTCTCTTCCTATGCATCGGCATGTCATAAAAGAACAATTCATGCACACATAGTAAAGGCCAATGCATAGTATAAACAGTTTCTTGCAATTTTATCGTATTGGAAACATAGAGAGGTGGAGATATAGTTCCTCTCTCATAATAATTGCAAGTAGGAGCAGCAAGCAAATGCATATTATATTCATCAAAATCATCATGTGCAACGGTAAAAGGCAACCCATAAATATAATCCTTAATAAGTGCAAACTTCTCCGATATAGTATAATCGGGATAATTCAAAAAGATAATAGGACTATCATGTGTGGGTGCAATAGCAACAGTTTCATGTTTAACATAGGGAACTATAGCAAGTTCAACTCCATAAGCATAATTCATATTGGCATCTTGGCCACAAGCATACAAAGCATCATCAAAAAGGGATATTTCAAGAGAATCAAGAGGATCATAACAATAATCATAGCAATCATCCTTCGGTAAGCATGAAGGGGAATTAAACAATGTATGAGTTGAAGAGTTACTCTCATTAGAAGGTGGGCACGGGTAGCTAATCCGCTCTTCCTCCATTTGTTCTTCGCTCTCCTCCTCATCTTTTTCATCCAATGAGCTCACAGTTTCATCAACTTCTTCTTCCATAGATTCCTGCAAAATATTAGTCTCTTCTTGGACAGCGGAGACTTTCTTAATAAGCGCATTAATTTCGTAATTGTATTTATAATTCTCATAACAGTATTTCAGGATAGCTAGATTTTCAGGTCTATAAACAGCATCATCAAAATCTTCAAACTCTTTAAACATAGATTCAATTTCATAAGCGCCCTTAAAAGCAACAAATTCTTCTATTTGTTCCACATCATAGTAATCATATATACCATTAGCATAAGAAGCTAAGGTTTTATTATCATTAAATTCACATGAAAAGGGAAGGTGTGGAGCCTTCACCTTAGAGCAACAAGTATAATCATATCTCAAGCATAGTTGCCTAGCATACCAATTCAATATTTGAATTTGATCCCATAATAGTTTCCCTTTTTGTGTCAAGCGGTAATCCCTAAAGTATTCACGTTGATCCAACGTTACTCCCATTACATAATTGAATGGGCTTTTCTCAGGATTATTAAAGTAGTACATAATATCTTTCACATAACCAGCATCGAGGGTTTTAGGAGGTTCCCCATCTCCATGAGCAGAAAGTAGACCTAATTTTTTTGGTATTTCTTGTTCCATATCCATAACTAAAGATAGATAACAACTAATAACATCAAATAAAAATTACTTAGTGATAAAGCAAATAAGCACACACGAGAATATTCACCCCACGCTATTGCTCCCCAGCAACGGCACCAAAAAAAGGTCTTGATAACCCACAAGTATAGGGGATCAATTGTAGCCTCTTTCGATAAGTAAGAGTGTCGAACCCAACGAGGAGCTAAAGGTAGAACAAATATTCCCTCAAGTTCTATCGACCACCGATACAACTCTACGCACACTTGACGTTCGCTTTACCGGAAACAAGTATGAAACTAGAAGTACTTTGTAGGTGTTGTTGGATAGGTATGCAAGATAATAAAGAGCAAGTAAATATAAAGTAGGGGATGTTTAGATGAAGACACAACTAAATTAGTTTTACTAAAGAGCTTTTGTCAACAAGAAGGTTATTTGTCCCTAGGCAATCGATAACTAGACCGGTAATCATTATTGCAATTTTATTTGAGGGAGAGGCATAAGCTAACATACTTTCTCTACTTGGATCATATGCACTTATGATTGGAACTCTAGCAAGCATCCGCAACTACTAAAGATTCATTAAGGTAAAACCCAACCATAGCATTAAAGCATCAAGTCCCCTTTATCCCATACGCAAACAACCTACTTACTCGGGTCTGTGCTTCTGTCACTCACGCCACCCACCATAAGCAAATCATAAGCATATTGCAAACCCTACAGCGGGGATCCCTCACTCTTGCGCGACACGGAGAGCACCATAGGACAGCACCAATAATAAAACATACAACTCAAACCAATCACGATCATCAAATAGCCATTAGGACAAAACAGATCTACTCAAACATCATAGGATAGCCATACATCATTGGGAAATAATATATAGCGTTGAGCACCATGTTTAAGTAGAGATTACAGCGGGTAAGAGAGAGGTTACACCGCTGCATAGAGGGGGTAAGAGTTGGTGATGATGGCGGTGAAGATGGCGGTGATGGTGATAGCCCCGGCAGTGCTCCGGTGCCACCGGAAGCAAGGGGGAGAGGGCTATAATCTTGCTATATGATTTTATTGGGATAGCTTTCTTTGGCCATGTTATTTTGAGAAGACATGATTACTTGGTTAGTATGCTTGAAGTATTATTATTTTGAAGTCAATATTAAACTTTTGTCTTGAATCTTATGGATCTGGATATTCTTGCTACAATAAAGAGAAATACATGATGAATATGTTAGGTAGCATTCCACATTAAAAATTCTGTTTTTATCATTTACCTACTTGAGGACAAGCAGGAATTAAGCTTGGGGATGCTGATACGTCTCCAACGTATTTATAATTTTTGATTGTTCCATGCTATTATATTATCTGTTTTGGATGTCTATGGGATTTATTAGACACTTTTATATTATTTTTGGGACTAACCTATTAACCAGAGCCTAGTGCCAGTTTCTATTTTTTTCCTTGTTTTAGAGTATCACAGAAAAGGAAAATCAAACGGAGTCCAATTGACCTGAAACTTCACGGAACTTATTTTTGGAACGGAAGCAACCCAGAAGACTTGGGGTGTACATAAGGGAAGCAACGAGGAAGGCACGAGGCATGGGGCACGCCCACCCCTGGGTGCGCCCTCCACCCTCGTGGGCCTCTCGTGGCTCCCCTGACGCATTTCTTCCTCCTATATATACCAATATACCCTAAAACCATCGGGGAGCACAATAGATCGGCAGTTCCACCGCCAGAAGCCTCCGTTGCCACGGAAAACCAATCTAGACCCGTTCTGGCACCCTGCCGGAGGGGGAAACCCTCTCCGGCGGCCATCTTCATCAGCCCGACGCTCTCCATGACGAGGAGGGAGTAGTTCTCCCTCGGGGCTAAGGGTATGTACCAGTAGCTATGTGTTTGATCTCTCTCTCTCTCTCTCTCTCTCTCTCTCTCTCTCGTGTTCTTGAGGTGGCACGATCTTGATGTGTCGCGAGCTTTGCTATTATATTTGGATCCTATGATGTTTCTCCCCCTCTACTCTCTTGTAACGGATTGAGTTTTCCCTTTGAAGTTATCTTATCGAATTGAGTCTTTAAGGATTTGAGAACACTTGATGTATGTCTTGCGTGGGATACCTGTGGTGACAATGTGGTATTCTATGATCCACTTGATGTATCTTTTGGTGATCAACTTGCGGGTTCCGCCCATGAACCTATGCATAGGGGTTGGCACACGTTTTCGTCTTGACTCTCTAGTAGAATCTTCGGGGCACTCTTTGAAGTTCTTTGTGTTGGTTGAATAGATGAATCTAAGATTATGTGATGCATATCATATAATCATACCCACGGATACTTGAGGTGACATTGGACTATCTAGGTGACATTAGGGTTTTGGTTGATTTGTGTCTTAAGGTGTTATTCTAGTACGAACTCTAGGGTTGTTTGTGACACTTATAGGAATAGCCCAACGGATTGATTGGAAAGAATAACTTTGAGGTGGTTTCATACCCTAACATAATCTCTTCATTTGTTCTCCGCTATTAGTGACTTTGGAGTGACTCTTTGTTGCATGTTGAGGGATAGCTATATGATCCAATTGTTGGGGATCGTAGCAGAAATTCAAAATTTTCTACGCATCACCAAGATCAATCTATGGAGTAATCTAGCAACGAGGGGAAGGAGAGTGCATCTACATACCCTTGTAGATCGCTAAGCGGAAGCGTTGCAAGAACGCGGATGAAGGAGTCGTACTCGCAGTGATTCAGATCGTTGTTGATTCCGATCTAGCGCCAAACGGACGGCGCCTCCGCGTTGAACACATGTACAGCCCGGGGACGTCTCCTCCTTCTTGATCCAGCAAGGGGAGAGGAGAAGTTGAGGGAGAACTCCAGCAGCACGACGGCATGGTGGCAATGGAGCTCGTGGTTCTCCAGTAGGGCTTCGCCAAGCACTATATGGAGGAGGAGGAGGTGTAGGAGGAGGGAGGGCTGCGCCAGGGAAGAGGTCACGGCTGCCCTCCCACCCCTCCAATATATATAGGGGCAAGGGGAGAGGGGGAGGCGCCCTAGTGTTTCCCCTAGGGGGCGGCGGCTAGGCAGATTGGATCTCCCTAGGGAAAATCCTAGGGAGACTTGCCCCCCAAGCCAAGCAGGTGGAGGCTTGCCTCCCAAGCCAGGTGGAGGCGCCCCAACCCCCCAAGTAACATGGGAAAGGGTGTGGGGGGTGCACCACCCTTAGTGGGCTGGTTTGCCCATTCCCCTTTGGCCCATGAGGCCCTCCCACACTTGCCGGGGCTCCCGAAACACCTTTCGGTCATGCTGGCCATAGCCTGATACCCCCGGAACACTTCCGGACTCCAATACCCTTCGTCCAATATACTGATCTTCACCTCCGGACCATTCCGGAGCTCCTCGTCATGTCCGGATCTCATCCGGGACTCCGAACAACCTTCGGTAACCACGTACTATTTCCCATAACAACTCTAGCGTCACCGAACCTTAAGTGTGTAGACCCTACGGGTTCGGGAACCATGCAGACATGACCGAGACAACTCTCCGGCCAATAACCAACTGCGGGATCTGGATACCCATGTTGGCTCCCACATGTTCCATGATGATCTCATCGGATGAACCACGATGTCGAGGATTCAATCAATCCTGTATACAATTCCCTTTGTCCAGCGGTATTGTACTTGCCCGAGATTCGATCGTCGGTATCCCTATACCTTGTTCAATCTCGTTACCGGCAAGTCTCTTTACTCGTTCCGTAACACATCATCCCATGATCAACTCCTTGGTCACATTGTGCACATTACGATGATGTCCTACCGAGTGGGCCCAGAGATACCTCTCCGTTTACACGGAGTGACAAATCCCAGTCTCGATTCGTGCCAACCCAGCAGACACTTTCGGAGATACCTGTAGTGTACCTTTATAGCCACCCAGTTATGTTGTGACGTTTGGCACACCCAAAGCACTCCTACGGTATCCGGGAGTTGCATAATCTCATGGTCTAAGGAAATGATACTTGACATTAGAAAAGCTTTAGCAAACGAACTACACGATCTTGTGCTAGGCTTAGGATTGGGTCTTGTCCATCACATCATTCTCCTAATGATGTGATCCCGTTATCAACGACATCAAATGTCCATGGTCAGGAAACCGTAACCATCTATTGATCAACGAGCTAGTCAACTAGAGGCTTACTAGGGACATGGTGTTGTCTATGTATCCACACATGTATCTGAGTTTCCTATCAATACAATTCTAGCATGGATAATAAATGATTATCATGAACAAGGAAATATAATAACCAATTTATTATTGCCTCTAGGGCATATTTCCAACAGTCTCCCACTTGCACTAGAGTCAATAATCTAGTTCACATCGCCATGTGATTAACACTCGTAGGTCACATCGCCATGTGACCAACATCCAAGAGTCTACTAGACTCAATGATCTAGTTCACATCACTATGTGATAAACACTCAAACAGTTCTGGGTTTGATCATGTTATGCTTGTGAGAGAGGTTGTAGTCAACGGGTCTTGCCATATTCAGATCCCTATGTATTTTGCAAAACTTTATATCATAGATGCTGCTACCACGTTCCACTTGGAGCTATTCCAAATTATTGCTCCATTGTACGTATCCGGTATCTCTACTCAGAGCTATCCGGATAGGTGTTAAGCTTGCATCGATGTAACTCTTTATGTCGAACTCTTTATCACCTCCATAACCGAGAAACATTTCCTTATTCCTCTAAGGATAATTTTTGACTGCTATCTAGTGATCCAGTCCTAGATCACCTTTGTACCTTCTTGCCAGACATGTGGCAAGGCACACATCAGGTGCGGTACTCAGCATGGTATACCGTATAGAGCCTATGACAAGAGCATAGGGGACGACCTTCATCCTTCCTCTTTCTTCTGCCGTGGTCAATCTTTGAGTCTTACTCAACTTCACACCATACAACTCAGGTAAGAACCCCTTCTTTGACTGATCTATTTTGAACTCCTTCAAAAACATGTCAAGGTGTGCGTTCTTTGAAAGTATCATCAGGCGTCTTGATCTATCTCTATAGATCTTGATGCCCAATTTGTAAGCAGCTTTATCAAGGTCTTCCTTTGAAAAAAACTCTTCAAACAACTGTTTATGCTTTCCAGAAATTCTACATTATTTCGGATCTTACAATATGTCATCCACATATACTTATCAGAAATGTTGCAGTGCTCCCACTCACTTTGTTGTAAATACAAGTTTCTAGCAAACATTGTATAAACCTAAAAGCTTTGATCACTCCATCAAAGCATGTATTCTGACTCCGAGATGCTTGCTCTAGTCCATAGAAGGATTGCTAGAGCAAGCATACCTTTTAGTATCCTTAGGATCGACAAAACCTTTTATTGTATCATATACAAACTTTTCTTACGGAAACTGGTAAGAAAACTTGTTTTGGCATCCATCTGTCAGATTTCATAATCGAAAAATACAGCTAATGCTAACATAATTCCGACGGACTTAAGCATCACTACGGGTGAGAAATTCTCATCATAGTCAACTCCTTGAACTTGTGAAAAGACTCTTTCCCACAAGTCGCACTTCATAGACGGTAACATTACCGTCCATGTCCGTCTTCTTCTTAAAGATCCATTTATTCTCAATGGCTTGCCGATCATCGGCCAAGTCCACCAAAGTCCATACTTTGTTCTGATACATGGATCCTATCTCGGATTTCATGGCTTCTAACCATTTGTCGGAATATAGGCCCACCATCGCTTCTCCATAGCTCGTAGGTTCATTGTTGTCTAACAACATGATATCTAAGACAGGATTACCGTACCACTCAGGAGTAGTACATATCCTTGTCGACCTACGAGGTTCGATAGCAACTTGATCCGAAGCTTCATGATCACTATCATTAACTTCCTCTTCAACAGACGTAGGCGCCACAGAAAACATCTTTCTGTTGTTGCATCACTCTCTGGTTGAAGTAAAGGTTCGACAACCTCATCAAGTTCTATCTTCCTCCCACTCAATTCTTTCGAGAGAAACTCCTTCTCGAGAAAGGACCCGTTCTTAGTGACAAATAATTTGCCCTCGGATCTGAGATAGAAGGTATACCCTACTGTCACCTTTGGGTATCCTATGAAGATGTGTTTGTCCGCTTTGGGTTCGAGCTTCTCCGGCTGAAGCCTTAAGCATCGCAGCCCCAAACATTAAGAAACGACAACTTTGGTTTCTTGCCAAACCAATGTTCATATGACGTCGTCTCAACGGACTTAGATGGTGTCCTATCTAAAGTGAATGCAGCTGTCTCTAACACATAACCTCAAAATGAAAACGGTAGATTGGTAAGAGACATCATAGATCGCACCATATCTCATAGTGTTCGATTACTACGTCCGGATACACCATTACCTTGTGGTGTTCCAGGTGGCTTCAACTATGAAACAATTCCACAATGTCTTAAGTGATTGCCAAACTCATAACTCAGAAAATCCCCTTTTGATCAGATCGTAGGAACATGATCTTATTGTTATGATGATTCTTAACTTCACTCTGAAATCGCTTGAACTTTTCAAACGTTTCAGACTTGTGCTTCATTAAGTAGATATACCTATATCTACTCAAATCGTTAGTGAAGATGAGAAAATAGCGATATCCACTGCACGCTTCAATTCTCATTGGATCACACGCATCAGCATGCATGATCTCCAACAAGTCACTTGCCCGTTTCATTGTACCTGAAAACGGGGTCTTAGTCATCCTGCCCATGAGGCATGGCTCGCATGTGTCAAGCGATTCAAAATCAAGTGACTCCAAACATCCATCGACATGGAGTTTCTTCATGCATCTTATGCCAATATGACTTAAGCGGCAGTGCCATGAGAAAGTGGTACTATCATTATTAACTCTACATCTTTTGGCGTGAACATGTGTATTACCACGACCGAGATTCAATGAACAATTCACATAGGGTGCATGACCATGAATGGTATCATTCATGTAAAAGAGAATAACCATTATTCTCTAACTTAAATGAATGACCGTATTGCAATGAACATGATCTAATCATATTCATGCTCAACGTAGACACCTGATAACATGTATCTAGGTTCAATACTAATCCCGAAGGCAGATGGAGCGTGCGATGGTGATCTGATCAACTTTGGAAACACTTCCAACACACATCGTCACCTCGCCCTTAGCCAGTCTCCGTTTAGTCCCTAGCTTTTGCTTCGAGTCACCAATAATAGCAACTGAACCGGTATCCAATATCCAGGTGCTACTAGGAGTACTAGTGAGGTACACATTAATAACATGTATATACTTTGTTGAAGTTGCCAGCCTTCTTATCTACCATGCATTTGAGGTAATTCCGCTACCAGTGACCGTTCCCCTTACAATAGAAGCACTTAGTCTTGGGTTTGGGTTCAACCTTGGGTTCCTTCATTGGAGCGGCAACTGGTTTGCCATCCATGAAGTTTCCCTTTTATCCCTTGCCCTTCTTGAAACCAGTGGTCTTGTTAAACCATCAACACTTGATGCTCCTTCTTGATTTCTACCTTTTGCGGTCTTAAGTACCGCGAACAGCTCCGGGATCAACTCCATCCCTTGCATGTCATAGTTCATCACGAAGATCTAGTAGCTTAGTGATAGTGGCTAGAGAACTCTATCAATCACTATCTTATCTGGAAGTTTAACTCCCACTTGATTTAAGTGATTGTAGCACCCAGACATTCTGAGCACATGCTCACTAGCTGGGCTATTCTCCTCCATCTTGTTGGCAAAAAGAACTTGTCAGAGGTCTCACACCTCTCAACACGGGCGTGAGCCTGAAATCCCAATTTCAGCTCTTGGAAAATCGCATATGTTCTATGGCATTTAAAATGTCATTGGAATCCCGATTCTAAGCCGTAAAGTATGGTGCGCTAAACTATCAAATAGTCATCAGGATGTGTCTGTCAGGTGTTCACAACATCCACAGACGATGTTGTAGGGGTTTGCACATCGAGCGGTGCATCAAAGACGTAAGCCTTCTGTGTAGCAGTGAGGACACTCCTCGGACTATGGACCTAGTCCGCATCATTGCTTACAATATCTTTCAACTTAATCTTTCTCTAGGAACGTATTGAAACAGGGAGCTACAACGTGAGCTATTTATCTACAACATATTTGCAAAGACAATTTAGACTATGTTCATGATAATTGAGTTCATCTAATCAAATTATTTAATGAACTCCCACTCATACAGACATCCCTCTAGTCATCTAAGTGAAACATGATCCGAATCGACTAGGCCGTGTCCGATCATCACGTGAGACGGACTAGTCATCAACGGTGAACATCTCATGTTGATCGTATCTTCTATACGACTCATGTTCGACCTTTCGGTCTTCCGTGTTTCGAGGCCATGTCTGTACATGCTAGGCTCGTCAAGTCAACCTAAGTGTATTGCGTGTGTAAATCTGGCTTACACCCATTGTATTCGAACGTTAGAATCTATCACACCCGATCATCACGTGGTGCTTCGAAAAAACGAACCTTCGCAATGGTGCACAGTTAGGGGGAACACTTTCTTGAAATTTTAGTGAGGGATCATCTTATTTAAGCTACCGCCGTTCTAAGCAAATAAGATGTAAAACATGATAAACATCACATGCAATCAAATAGTGACATGATATGGCCAATATCATTTTGCTCCTTATGATCTCCATCTTCGGGGCTCCATGATCATTGTTGTCACCGGCATGACACCATGATCTCCATCATCATGATCTCCATCATCGTGTCTTCTTGAAGTTGTCTCGTCATCTATTACTTCTACTACTATGGCTAACGCTTTAGCAATAATGTAAAGTAATTACATGACGTTTATGTTGACACGCAGGTCATAAATAAATTAAGACAACTCCTATGGCTCCTGCCGGTTGTCATACTCATCGACATGCAAGTCGTGATTCCTATTACAAGAACATGATCAATCTCATACATCACATATATCATTCATCACATCCTTTTGGCCATATCACATCACAAGGCATATGCTGCAAAAACAAGTTAGACGTCCTCTAATTGTTGTTGCAAGTTTTTACGTGGCTGCTATAGGTTTCTAGCAAGAACGTTTCTTACCTACGCCAAAACCACAATGTGATATGCCAATTTCTATTTACCCTTCATAAGGACCCTTTTCATCGAATCCGATCCGACTAAAGTGGGAGAGACAAACACCCGCTAGCCACCTTATGCAACTAGTGCATGTCAGTCAGTGGAACCAGTCTCACATAAGAGTACGTGTAAGGTCGGTCCGGGCCGCTTCATCCCACGATGCCGCCGAATCAAGATAAGACTAGTAATGGCAAGTAAATTGACAAAATCAGCGCCCACAACTGCTTTGTGTTCTACTCGTGCATAGAAACTACGCATAGACCTAGCTCATGATGCCACTGTTGGGGATCGTAGCAGAAATTCAAAATTTTCTACGCATCACCAAGATCAATCTATGGAGTAATCTAGCAACGAGGGGAAGGAGAGTGCATCTACATACCCTTGTAGATCGCTAAGCGGAAGCGTTGCAAGAACGCGGATGAAGGAGTCATACTCGCAGCGATTCAGATCGCGGTTGATTCTGATCTAGCGCCGAACGGACGGCGCCTCCGCGTTCAACACACGTACAGCCCAGGGACGTCTCCTCCTTCTTGATCCAGCAAGGGGAGAGGAGAAGTTGAGGGAGAACTCCAGCAGCACGACGGCATGGTGGCAATGGAGCTCGTGGTTCTCCAGCAGGGTTTCGCCAAGCACTATGGAGGAGGAGGAGGTGTAGGAGGAGGGAGGGCTGCGCCAGGGAAGAGGTCACGGCTGCCCTCCCACCCCTCCAATATATATGGGGGCAAGGGGAGAGGGGGAGGCGCCCTAGTGTTTCCCCTAGGGGGCGGCGGCTAGGCAGATTGGATCTCCCTAGGGAAAATCCTAGGGAGACTTGCCCCCCAAGCCAAGCAGGTGGAGGCTTGCCTCCAAAGCCAGGTGGAGGCGCCCCAACCCCCCAAGTAATGTGGGAAAGGGTGTGGGGGGCGCACCACCCCTTAGTGGGCTGGTTTTCCCCTTCCCCTTTGGCCCGTGAGGCCCTCCCACACTTGCTGGGGCTCCCGAAACACCTTTTGGTCATGCTGGCCATAGCCTGATACCCCCGGAACACTTCCGGACTCCAATACCCTTCGTCCAATATACCGATCTTCACCTCCGGACCATTCCGGAGCTCCTCATCATGTCCGGGATCTCATCCGGGACTCCGAACAACCTTCGGTAACCACATACTATTTCCCATAACAACTCTAGCGTCACCGAACCTTAAGTGTGTAGACCCTACGGGTTCGGGAACCATGCAGACATGACCGAGACAACTCTCCGGCCAATAACCAATAGCGGGATCTGGATACCCATGTTGGCTCCCACATGTTCCACGATGATCTCATCGGATGAACCACGATGTCGAGGATTCAATCAATCCCGTATACAATTCCCTTTGTCCAGCGATATTGTACTTGCCCGAGATTCGATCGTCGGTATCCCGATACCTTGTTCAATCTCGTTACCGGCAAGTCTCTTTACTCGTTCTGTAACACATCATCCCATGATCAACTCCTTGGTCACATTGTGCACATTATGATGATGTCCTACCGAGTGGGCCCAGAGATACCTCTCCGTTTACACGGAGTGACAAATCTCAGTCTCGATTCGTGCCAACCCAACAGACACTTTCGGAGATACCTGTAGTGTACCTTTATAGCCACCCAGTTATGTTGTGACGTTTGGCACACCCAAAGCACTCCTACGGTATCCGGGAGTTGCACAATCTCATGGTCTAAGGAAATGATACTTGACATTAGAAAATCTTTAGCAAACGAACTACACGATCTTGTGCTAGGATTAGGATTGGGTCTTGTCCATCACATCATTCTCCTAATGATGTGATCCCATTATCAACGACATCCAATGTCCATGGTCAGGAAACCGTAACCATCTATTGATCAACGAGCTAGTCAACTAGAGGCTTACTAGGGACATGGTGTTGTCTATGTATCCACACATGTATCTGAGTTTCATATCAATACAATTATAGCATGGATAATAAACAATTATCATGAACAAGGAAATATAATAATAACCAATTTGTTATTGCCTCTAGGGCATATTTCCAACACCAATTATGTTATTATTGTTGAGAGAACTTGCACTAGTGAAAGTATGAACCCTAGGCCTTGTTTTAACGCATTGCAATACCGTTTACGCTCACTTTTACCACTTGTTACCTTGCTGTTTTTATATTTTCAGATTACAAAAACCTTTATCTACCATCCATATACCACTTGTATCAACATCTCTTCGCCGAACTAGTGCACCTATACAATTTACCATTGTATTGGGTGTGTTGGGGACACAAGAGACTTTTTGTTATTTGGTTGCACGGTTGCTTGAGAGAGACCATCTTCATCCTACGCCTCCTACGGATTGATAAACCTTAGGTCATACACTTAAGGGAAATTTGCTATTGTCCTACAAACCTTTGCACTTGGAGGCCCAACAATGTCTACAAGAAGAAGGTTGTGTAGTAGACATCACGTAGCTGGCAGGACCTTCATACTGCTTTGGAGGCATGTCGTCTTTTTCGTGCAAATGTTGCAGGTCCTCCCGTGCCTCAGGTGTATCTTTTGTCTTCTCATACACGCCCAAGAAGCCTAACAGGTTCACGCAAAGGTTCTTCGTCACGTGCATCATGTCTATTGAAGAGCGTACCTCTAGCTCTTTCCAGTAGGGTAGGTCCCAAAATATAGATTTCTTCTTCCACATGGGTGCGCGTCCCTCAGCGTCATTCGGAACAGCTAGTCCGCCGGGACCCTTTCCAAAGATTACGTGTAAATCAGAGACCATATCAAGTACGTGATCACCGGTACGCATGGCGGGCTTCTTCCGGTGATCTGCCTCGCCTTTGAAATGCTTGCCTTTCTTTCGACATTGATGGTTAGTAGGGAGAAATCGACGTTGGCCCAGGTACACATTCTTCCTGCATCTATCCAGGTATATACTTTCGGTGTCAGCTAAACAGTGCGTGCATGTGTGGTATTCCTTGTTTGTCTGTCCTGAAAGGTTACTGAGAGCGGGCCAATCGTTGATGGTTACAAACAGCTTTGTAGGTTAAATTCCTGATGTTTGTGCTCATCCCACACATGTACGCCGTTTCCATTCCACAGCTATAAAAGTTCTTCAACTAATGGCCTTAGGTACACATCAATGTCGTTGCCGGGTTGCTTAGGGCCTTGGATGAGAATTGGCATCATAATGAACTTCCGCTTCATGCACATCCAAGGAGGAAGGTTATACATATATAGAGTCACGGGCCAGGTGCTGTGATTGCTGCTCTGCTCCCCGAAAGGATTAATGCCATCCGCACTTAAAGCAAACCATACGTTCCTTGGGTCACTTGCAAACTGAGCCCAGTACTTTCTCTCGATTTTTCTCCACTGCGACCCGTCAGCGGGTGCTCTCAACTTCCCGTCTTTCTTACGGTCCTCACTGTGCCATCACATCAACTTGGCATGCTCTTTATTTCTGAATAATCGTTTCAACCGTGGTATTATAGGAGCATACCACATCACCTTCACAGGAACCCTCTTCCTGCGGGGCTCGCCCTCAACATCACCAGGGTCATCTCGTCTGATCTTATACCGCAATGCACCGCATACCGGGTATGCGTTCAAATCCTTGTACACACCGCGGTAGAGGATGCAGTCATTAGGGCATGCATGTATCTTCTCCACCTCCAATCCTAGAGGGCATACGACCTTGTTTGCTGCGTACGTACTGTCGGGCAATTCATTATCCGTTGGAAGCTTCTTCTTCAATATTTTCAGTAGCTTCTCAAATCCTTTGTCAGGCACAACATTCTCTGCCTTCCACTGCAGCAATTCCAGTATGGTATCGAGCTTTGTGTTGCCATCTTCGCAATTGTGGTACAACCCTTTTTGTGATCCTCTAACATGCAATCGAACTTCAGCTTCTCCTTTTCACTTTCGCACATTTCCCTTGCATCAACAATGACCCGGCGGAGATCATCATCGGGCACATCGTCTAGTTCCTCTTGATCTTCAGCTTCCCCCGTTGCAGCATCACCGTATTCAGGGGGCACATAGTTGTCATCGTCCTCTTCTTCTTCGTTGTCTTCCATCATAACTCCTATTTCTCTGTGCTTCGTCCAAACATTATAGTGTGGTATGAAACCCTTATAAAGCAGGTGGGTGTGAAGGATTTTCTTGTCAGAGTAAGTGAAGGAAATAGGCCCTAGAGGCAATAATAAAGTTATTATTTATTTCCTTATATATCATGATAAATATTTATTGTTCATGCTAGAATTGTATTAACCGGAAACATAATACATGTGTGAATACATAGACAAACAGAGTGTCACTAGTATGCCTCTACTTGACTAGCTCGTTAATCAAAGATGGTTATGTTTCCTAACCATGAACAAGGAGTTGTTATTTGATTAACAGGATCACATCATTAAGTGAATGATCTAATTGACATGACCCATTCCATTAGCTTAGCACCCGATCGTTTAGTATGTTGCTATTGCTTTCTTCATGACTTATACATGTTCCTATGACTATGAGATTATGCAACTCCCGTTTAACGGAGGAACACTTTGTGTGCTACCAAATGTCACAACGTAAATGGGTGATTATAAAGGTGCTCTACAGGTGTCTCCAAAGGTAGATGTTGGGTTGGCGTATTTCGAGATTAGGATTTGTCACTCCGATTGTCGGAGAGGTATCTCTAGGCCCTCTCGGTAATGCACATCACATAAGCCTTGCAAGCATTGCAACTAATGAGTTAGTTGTGAGATGATGTATTACGGAACGAGTAAAGAGACTTGCCGGTAATGAGATTGAACTAGGTATTGGATACCGACGATCGAATCTCGGGCAAGTAACATACCAATGACAAAGGGAACAACGTATGTTGTTATGCGGTCTGACCGATAAAGATCTTCGTAGAATATGTAGGAGCCAATATGGGCATCCAGGTCCCGCTATTGGTTATTGACTGGAGACTTGTCTCAGTCATGTCTACATTGTTCTCGAACCGTAGGGTCCGCACGCTTAACGTTACAATGACAGTTATTATGAGTTTATGCATTTTGATGTATCGAAGGTTGTTCGGAGTCCCGGATGTGATCACGGACATGACGAGGAGTCTCGAAATAGTCGAGACATAAAGATTGATATATTGGAAGCCTATATATGGACATCGGAATTGTTCCGGGTGAAATCGGCATTTTACCGGAGTACCGGGGGGTTACCGGAACCCCCCCCCCCGGGGGTTATTGGGCCTACATGGGCCATAAGGGAGAAGAGGGGGGCCGGCCAGGGCAGGCCGCGCGCCCCCTCCCCCCTAGTCCGAATAGGACAAGGAAGGGGGGGCGGCGTCCCCCTTTCCTCTTCCCCTTCCCCCTTTCCTTCTCCAACAAGGCAAGAGGAGGGGAGTCCTACTCCCGGTGGGAGTAGGACTCCTCCAGGCGCACCCCTTGGGGGTCGGCCGCACCTCCCCCTCCCTCCTTTATATACGGGGGCAAGAGGGCACCCTAGAACACACAAGTTGATCCTCGTGATCGTTCCTTAGCCGTGTGCGGTGCCCCCTTCCACCTTATTCCACCTCGGTCATATCGTTGCAGTGCTTAGGCAAAGCCCTGCGCCGGTAGAACATCTTCATCGTCACCACGCCGTCGTGCTGACGGAACTCATCCCCGAAGCTTTGCTGGATCGGAGCCCGGGGAGCGTCATCGAGTTGTACGTGTGCTAAGAACTCGGAGGTGCCGGAGAACGGTGCTTGGATCGGTCGGATCGGGAAGACGTACGACTACTTCCTCTACGTTGTGTTAACGCTTCCGTTGTCGATCTACAAGGGTACGTAGATCACACTCTCCCCTCTCATTGCTATGCATCACCATGTTCTTGCGTGTGCGTAGGAAAATTTTGAAATTACTATGTTCCCCAACAGTGGCATCCGAGCCTAGGTTTTATGTGTTGATGTTATATGCACGAGTAGAACACAAGTGAGTTGTGGGCGATATAAGTCATACTGCTTACCAGCATGTCATACTTTGGTTCGGAGGTATTGTTGGACGAAGCGGCCCGGACCAACATTACGCGTACGCTTATGCGAGATCGGTTCTCCCGACGTGCTTTGCACAGAGGTGGCTTGCGGGTGACAGTTTCTCCAACTTTAGTTGAACCGAGTGTGGCTACGCCCGGTCCTTGCGAAGGTTAAAACAGCACCAACTTGACAAACTATCGTTGTGGTTTTGATGCGTAGCTAAGATTGGTTCTTGCTTAAGCCCGTAGCAGCCACGTAAAACTTGCAACAACAAAGTAGAGGACGTCTAACTTGTTTTTGCAGGGCATGTTGTGATGTGATATGGTCAAGACATGATGCTAAATTTTATTGTATGAGATGATCATGTTTTGTAACTGAGTTATCGGCAACTGGCAGGAGCCATATGGTTGTCGCTTTATTGTATGGAATGCAAACGCCCTGTAATGCTTTACTTTATCACTAAGCGGTAGCGATAGTCGTAGAAGCATAAGATTGGCGAGATGACAACGATGCTACGATGGAGATCAAGGTGTCGCGCCGGTGACGATGGTGATCATGACGGTGCTTCGGAGATGGAGATCACAGGCACAAGATGATGATGGCCATATCATATCACTTATATTGATTGGATGTGATGTTTATCTTTTATGCATCTTATCTTTCTTTGATTGACGGTAGCATTATAAGATGATCTCTCACTAATTATCAAGAAGTGTTCTCCCTGAGTATGCACCGTTGTGAAAGTTCTTCGTGCTGAGACACCACGTGATGATCGGGTGTGATAGGTTCTACGTTCAAATACAACGGGTGCAAAACAGTTGCACACGCGGAATACTCAGGTTATACTTGACGAGCCTAGCATATACAAATATGGCCTCGGAACACGGAGACCGAAAGGTCGAGCGTGAATCATATAGTAGATATGATCAACATAATGATGTTCACCAATGAAACTACTCCATCTCACGTGATGATCGGACATGGTTTAGTTGATTTGGATCACGTAATCACTTAGAGGATTAGAGGGATGTCTATCTAAGTGGGAGTTCTTTTAAGTAAATTAATTGAACCTAAATTTATCATGAAACTTAGTACCTGATAGTATCTTGCTTGTTTATCCTTGTTTGTAAATAGATGGCTCGTGCTGTTGTTCCGTTGAATTTTAATGCGTTCCTTGAGAAAGCAAAGTTGAAAGATGATGGTAGCAATTACACGGACTGGTTCCGTAACTTGAGGATTATCCTCATTGCTGCAGAGAAGAATTACGTCCTGGAAGCACCGCTGGGTGCCAGGCCTGCTGCTGGAGCAACACCAGATGTTATGAACGTCTGGCAGAGCAAAGCTGATGACTACTCGATAGTTCAGTGTGCCATGCTTTACGGCTTAGAATCGGGACTTCAACGACGTTTTGAACGTCATGGAGCATATGAGATGTTCCAGGAGTTGAAGTTAATATTTCAAGCAAATGCGCGGATTGAGAGATATGAAGTCTCCAATAAGTTCTATAGCTGCAAGATGGAGGAGAACAGTTCTGTCAGTGAGCATATACTCAAAATGTCTGGGTATAATAATCACTTGATTCAATTGGGAGTTAATCTTCCAGATGATTGCGTCATTGACAGAATTCTCCAATCACTGCCACCAAGCTACAAGAGCTTCGTGATGAACTATAATATGCAAGGGATGAATAAGACTATTCCCGAGCTCTTCGCAATGCTGAAAGCTGCGGAGGTAGAAATCAAGAAGGAGCATCAAGTGTTGATGGTCAACAAGACCACTAGTTTCAAGAAAAAGGGCAAAGGGAAGAAGAAGGGGAACTTCAAAAAGAACAGCAAGCAAGTTGCTGCTCAGGAGAAGAAACCCAAGTCTGGACCTAAGCCTGAAACTGAGTGCTTCTACTGCAAGCAGACTGGTCACTGGAAGCGGAACTGCCCCAAGTATTTGGCGGATAAGAAGGATGGCAAGGTGAACAAAGGTATATGTGATATACATGTTATTGATGTGTACCTTACTAATGCTCGCAGTAGCACCTGGGTATTTGATACTGGTTCTGTTGCTAATATTTGCAACTCGAAACAAGGACTACAGATTAAGCAAAGATTAGCTAAGGACAAGGTGACGATGCGTGCGGGAAACGGTTCCAGAGTCGATGTGATCGCAGTCGGCACGCTACCTCTACATCTACCTTCGGGATTAATATTAGACCTAAATAATTGTTATTTGGTGCCAGCGTTAAGCATGAACATTATATCTGGATCTTGTTTGATGCGAGACGGTTATTCATTTAAATCTGAGAATAATGGTTGTTCTATTTATATGAGTAATATCTTTTATGGTGATGCACCCTTAAAGAGTGGTCTATTTTTGATGAATCTCGATAGTAGTAACACACATATTCATAGTGTTGAAGCCAAAAGATGCAGAGTTAATAATGATAGTGCAACTTATTTGTGGCACTGCCGTTTAGGTCATATCGGTGTAAAGCGCATGAAGAAACTCCATACTGATGGACTTTTGGAACCACTTGATTATGAATCACTTGGTACTTGCGAACCGTGCCTCATAGGCAAGATGACTAAAATACCGTTCTCCGGTACTATGGAGAGAGCAACAGATTTGTTGGAAATCATACATACAGATGTATGTGGTCCGATGAATATTGAGGCTCGTGGCGGATATCGTTATTTTCTCACCTTCACAGATGACTTAAGCAGATATGGGTATATCTGCTTAATGAAACATAAGTCTGAAACATTTGAAAAGTTCAAAGAATTTCAGAGTGAAGTTGAAAATCATCGTAACAAGAAAATAAAGTTTCTACGATCTGATCGTGGAGGAGAATATTTGAGTTACGAGTTTGGTGTACATTTGAAAAATTGTGGAATAGTTTCGCAACTCACGCCACCCGGAACACCACAGCGTAATGGTGTGTCCGAACGTCGTAATCGTACTTTACTAGATATGGTGCGATCTATGATGTCTCTTACTGATTTACTGCTATCGTTTTGGGGATACGCTCTAGAGACGGCTGCATTAACGTTAAATAGGGCACCATCAAAATCCGTTGAGACGATGCCTTATGAACTGTGGTTTGGCAAGAAACCAAAGTTGTTGTTTCTGGAAGTTTGGGGCTGCGATGCTTATGTGAAAAAGCTTCAACCTGATAAGCTCGAACCCAAGTCAGAGAAATGTGTCTTCATAGGATACCCAAAGGAGACTGTTGGGTACACCTTCTATCACAGATCCGAAGGCAAGACATTCGTTGCTAAGAATGGATCCTTTCTAGAGAAGGAGTTTCTCTCGAAAGAAGTGAGTGGGAGGAAAGTGAACTTGACGAGGTAACTGTACCTGCTCCCTTATTGGAAAGTAGTATATCACAGAAACCAGTTTTTGCGACACCTACACCAATTAGTGAGGAAGCTAATGATGATGATCATGAAGCTTCAGATCAAGATACTACTGAACCTCGTAGATCAACCAGAGTGAGATCCGCGCCAGAGTGGTACGGTAATCCTGTTCTGGAAGTCATGCTACTAGATCATGATAAACCTACGAACTATGAAGAAGCGATGGTGAGCCCAGATTCCGCTAAATGGCTGGAAGCCATGAAATCTGAGATGGGATCCATGTATGAGAACAAAGTATGGACTTTGGTTGACTTGCCCGATGATCGGCAAGCAATTGAGAATAAATGGATCTTCAAGAAGAAGACTGACGCTGACGGTAATATTACTGTCTACAAAGCTCGACTTGTCGCAAAAGGTTTTCGACAAGTTCAAGGGATTGACTACGATGAGACCTTCTCACCCGTAGCGATGCTTAAGTCTGTCCGAATCATGTTAGCAATTGCCGCATTTTATAATTATGAAATTTGGCAGATGGATGTCAAAACTGCATTCCTGAATGGATTTCTGGAAGAAGAGTTGTATATGATGCAACCAGAAGGTTTTGTCAATCCAAAGGGAGCTAACAAAGTGTGCAAGCTCCAGCGATCCATTTATGGACTGGTGCAAGCCTCTCGGAGTTGGAATAAACGCTTTGATAGTGTGATCAAAGCATTTGGTTTTATACAGACTTTTGGAGAAGCCTGTATTTACAAGAAAGTGAGTGGGAGCTTTGTAGCATTTCTGATATTATATGTGGATGACATATTACTAATTGGAAATGATATAGAATTTCTGGATAGCATAAAGGGATACTTGAATAAGAGTTTTTCAATGAAAGACCTCGGTGAAGCTGCTTACATATTAGGCATAAAGATCTATAGGGATAGATCAAGACGCTTAATTTGACTTTCACAAAGCACATGCCTTGACAAGATTTTGAAAAAGTTCAAAATGGATCAAGCAAAGAAAGGGTTCTTGCCTGTGTTACAAGGTGTGAAGTTGGGTCAGACTCAATGCCCGACCACAGCAGAAGATAGAGAGAAAATGAAAGATGTTCCCTATGTTTCAGCCATAGGCTCTATCATGTATGCAATACTGTGTACCAGACCTGATGTGTGCCTTGCTATAAGTTTAGCAGGGAGGTACCAAAGTAATCCAGGAGTGGATCACTGGACAGCGGTCAAGAACATCCTGAAGTATCTGAAAAGGACTAAGGATATGTTTCTCGTATATGGAGGTGACAAAGAGCTCATCGTAAAAGGTTACGTTGATGCAAGCTTTGACACTGATCCGGACGATTCTAAATCGCAAACCGGATACGTGTTTACATTAAACGGTGGAGCTGTCAGTTGTTGCAGTTCTAAACAAAGCGTCGTAGCGGGATCTACATGTGAAGAGGAGTACATAGCTGCTTCGGAAGCAGCAAATGAAGGAGTCTTTATGAAGGAGTTCATATCCGATCTAGGTGTCATACCTAGTGCATCGGGTCCAATGAAAATCTTTTGTGACAATACTGGTGCAATTGCCTTGGCAAAGGACTCCAGATTTCACAAGAGAACCAAGCACATCAAGAGACGCTTCAATTCCATCTGGGATCTAGTCCAGGTGGGAGACATAGAGATTTGCAAGATACATACGGATCTGAATGTAGCAGACCCGTTGACTAAGCCTCTTCCATGAGCAAAACATGATCAGCACCAAGACTCCATGGGTGTTAGAATCATTGTTGTGTAATCTAGATTATTGACTCTAGTGCAAGTGGGAGACTGAAGGAAATATGCCCTAGAGGCAATAATAAAGTTATTATTTATTTCCTTATATATCATGATAAATGTTTATTGTTCATGCTAGAATTGTATTAACCGGAAACATAATACATGTGTGAATACATAGACAAACAGAGTGTCACTAGTATGCCTCTACTTGACTAGCTCGTTAATCAAAGATGGTTATGTTTCCTAACCATGAACAAGGAGTTGTTATTTGATTAACAGGATCACATCATTAGTTGAATGACCTGATTGACATGACCCATTCCATTAGCTTAGCACCCGATCGTTTAGTATGTTGCTATTGCTTTCTTCATGACTTATACATGTTCCTATGACTATGAGATTATGCAACTCCCGTTTGCCGGAGGAACACTTTGTGTGCTACCAAACGTCACAACGTAAATGGGTGATTATAAAGGTGCTCTACAGGTGTCTCCAAAGGTAGATGTTGGATTGGCGTATTTCGAGATTAGGATGTGTGACTCCGATTGTCGGAGAGGTATCTCTGGGCCCTCTCGGTAATGCACATCACATAAGCCTTGCAAGCATTGCAACTAATGAGTTAGTTGCAAGATGATGTATTACGGAACGAGTAAAGAGACTTGCTGGTAACAAGATTGAACTAGGTATTGGATACCGACAATCGAATCTCGGGCAAGTAACATACCGATGACAAAGGGAACAACGTATGTTATTATGCGGTCTGACCGATAAAGATCTTCATAGAATATGTAGGAGCCAATATGGGCATCCAGGTCCCGCTACTGGTTATTGACCGGAGACTTGTCACAGTCATGTCTATATTGTTCTTGAACCGTAGGGTCCGCACACTTAACGTTACGATGACAGTTATTATGAGTTTATGCATTTTGATGTATCGAAGGTTGTTCGGAGTCCCGGATGTGATCACGGACATGACGAGGAGTCTCGAAATAGTTGAGACATAAAGATTGATATATTGGAAGCCTATATTTGGACATCGGAATTGTTCCGGGTGAAATCGGCATTTTACCGGAGTACCGGGGGGTTACCGGAACCCCCCGGGGGTTATTAGGCCTACATGGGCCATAAGGGAGAAGAGGAGGGCCGGCCAGGGCAGGCCGCGCACCCCCTCCCCCCTAGTCCAAATAGGACAAGGAAGGGGGGGCGGCGCCCCCCTTTCCTCTTCCCCTTCCCCCTTTCCTTCTCCAAAAAGGCAAGAGGAGGGGAGTCCTACTCCCGGTGGGAGTAGGACTCCTCCAGGCGCACCCCTTGGGGGCCGGCTGCACCTCCCCCTCCCTCCTTTATATACGGGGGCAAGGGGGCACCCTAGAACACACAAGTTGATCCTCGTGATCGTCCCTTAGCCGTGTGCGGTGCCCCCTGTTGGAAATATGCCCTAGAGGCAATAATAAAAGCATTATTATTATATTTCCTTGTTCATGATAATTGTCTTTTATTCATGCTTTAATTGTGTTATTCGGAAATTGTAATACATGTGTGAATAATAGACACCGACATGTCCCTAGTAAACCTCTAGTTTACTAGCTCGTTGATCAACAGATAGTCATGGTTTCCTCACTATGGACATTGGATGTCATTGATAACGAGATCACATCATTAGGAGAACGATGTGATGGACAAGACCCAAACCTAAACATAGCACAAGATCGTATAGTTCGTTTGCTAGAGTTTTTCCAATGTCAAGTATCCTTTCCTTAGACCATGAGATCGTGTAACTCCCGGATACCGTAGGAGTGCTTTGGGTGTACCAGACGTCACAACGTAACTGGGTGACTATAAAGGTATACTACGGGTATCTCCGAAAGTGTCCGTTGGGTTGACACGGATCAAGACTGGGATTTGTCACTCCGTATGACGAAGAGGTATCGCTGGGCCCACTCGGTAAGGCATCACCATTATGAGCTCAAAGTGACCAAGTGTCTGGTCACGGGATCATGCATTACGGTATGAGTAAAGTGACTTGCCGGTAACGAGATTGAATGAGGTATTGGGATACCGACGATCGAATCTCGGGCAAGTAACATACCGATTGACAAAGGGAATTGTATACGGGGTTGCTTGAATCCTCAACATCGTGGTTCATCCGATGAGATCATCGAGGAGCATGTGGGAGCCAACATGGGTATCCAGATCCCGCTGTTGGTTATTGACCGGAGAGCAATCTCGGTCATGTCTACATGTCTCCCGAACCCGTAGGGTCTACACACTTAAGGTTCGGTGACGCTAGGGTTGTAAAGATATGAATATGTAGTAACCCGAAAGTTGTTCGGAGTCCCATATGAGATCCTGGACGTCACGAGGAGTTCCAGAATGGTCCGGAGCTGAAGAATTATATATAGGAAGTGCAGTTTCGGCCATCGGGAGAGTTTCGGGGTCACCGGTATTGTACCGGGACCACCGGAAGGGTCCCGGGGGTCCACCGGGTGGGGTCACCCATCCCGGAGGGCCCCATGGGCCAAAGTGGGGAGGGGAACCAGCCCATAGTGGGCTGGTGCGCCCCCCTAGGCCCACCCCATGCGCCTAGGGTTGGAACCCTAGGGGTGGGGGGCGCCCCACCTTGCCTTGGGGGCTACTCCAGCCCTGGCCGCCGCCCCCCCTAGGAGATCTCATCTCCTAGGGCCGGCGCCCCCCCTAGGGGAGCCTATATAAAAGGGGGGAGGGAGGGGGCAGCCATACCTTGAGCCTTTGGCGCCTCCCTCTCCCCTGCTACACCTCTCTCTCGTAGTATACGGCGAAGCCCTGCTACTGTGACGCCCTGCATCCACCACCACGCCGTCGTGCTGCTGGATCTTCATCAACCTCTCCTTCCCCCTTGCTGTATCAAGAAGGAGGAGACGTTACGCTGACCGTACGTGTGTTGAACGCGGAGGTGCCGTCCGTTCGGCGCTAGGATCTCCGGTGATTTCGATCACGTCGAGTACGACTTCCTCATCCCCGTTCTTTGAACGCTTCCGCGCATGATCTACAAAGGTATGTAGATGCAATCTAATCACTCATTGCTAGATGAACTCATAGATGGATCTTGGTGAAACTGTAGGAAATTTTTTGTTTTCTACAACGTTCCCCAACAGTGGCATCATGAGCTAGGTCTATGCGTAGTTCTTCTTGCGCGAGTAGAACACAATTTGTTGTGGGTGTAGATGTTGTCAACTTTCTTGCCGCTACTAGTCTTATCTTGCTTCAACGGTATTGTGGGATGAAGCGGCCCGGACCAACCTTACACATACGCTTACGTGAGACCGGTTCCACCGACTAACATGCACTAGTTGCATAAGGTGGCTGGCGGGTGTCTGTCTCTCCCACTTTAGTTGGAGAGGATTCGATGAAAAGGGTCCTTATGAAGGGTAAATAGAAGTTAACAAATCACGTTGTGGCTTTCACGTAGGTAAGAAAACGTTCTTGCTAGAACCCTATTGCAGCCACGTAAAAACTTGCAACAACAATTAGAGGACGTCTAACTTGTTTTTGCAGCAAGTGTTTTGTGATATGATATGGCCAAAGTTGTGATGAATGATGAATGATATATATGTGATGTATGAGATGTTCATGCTATTGTAATAGGAATCACGACTTGCATGTCGATGAGTATGACAACCGGCAGGAGCCATAGAAGTTGTCTTTATTTTTTGTATGACCTGCGTGTCATTGAGAAACGCCATGTAAATTACTTTACTTTATTGCTAAACGTGTTAGCCATAGTAGTAGAAGTAATAGTTGGCGAGCAACTTCATGGAGACACGATGATGGAGATCATGATGATGGAGATCATGGTGTCATGCCGGTGACAAGATGATCATGGAGCCCCAAGATGGAGATCAAAGGAGCTATGTGATATTGGCCATATCATGTCACTATTATTATTATTTGATTGCATGTGATGTTTATCATGTTTTTGCATCTTGTTTACTTAGAACGACGGTAGTAAATAAGATGATCCCTCATAATAATTTCAAGAAAGTGTTCCCCCTAACTGTGCACCGTTGCGACAGTTCGTTGTTTCGAAGCACCACGTGATGATCGGGTGTTGGATTCCAACGTTCACATACAACAAGGTGTAAGACAGATTTACACATGCAAACACTTAGGTTGACTTGACGAGCCTAGCATGTACAGACATGGCCTCGGAACACAGAAGACCGAAAGGTCGAGCATGAGTCGTATAGAAGATACGATCAACATGAAGATGTTCACCGATGTTGACTAGTCCGTCTCACGTGCTGATCGGACACAGCCTAGTTAACTCGGATCATGTTATACTTAGATAACTGAAGGGATGTCTATCTAAGTGGGAGTTCATTGAATAATTTGATTAGATGAACATAATTATCATGAACTTAGTCTAAAGTATTTACAATATGTCTTGTAGATCAAATGGCCAACGCAGTCCTCAACTTCAACGCGTTCCTAGAGAAAACCAAGCTGAAAGACGATGGCAGCAACTATACGAACTGGGTCCGGAACCTGAGGATCATCCTCATAGCTGCCAAGAAAGAATATGTCCTACAAGCACCGCTAGGTGACGCACCCGTCCCACAGAACCAAGACGTTATGAACGCTTGGCAGACACGTGCTGATGACTACTCCCTCGTTCAGTGCGGCATGCTTTACAGCTTAGAGCCGGGGCTCCAAAAGCGTTTTGAGAGACATGGAGCATATGAGATGTTCAAAGAGCTAAAAATGGTTTTTCAAGCTCATGCCCAGGTCGAGAGATATGAAGTCTCCGACAAATTCTTCAGCTGTAAGATGGAGGAAAATAGTTCTGTCAGTGAGCACATACTCACTATGTCCGGGTTACATAACCGCTTCACTTAGCTGGGATTTAATCTCCTGGATGATGCGGTCATTGACAGAATCCTCCAGTCGCTTCCACCAAGCTACAAGAGCTTTGTGATGAACTTCAATATGCAGGGGATGGAAAAGACCATTCCTGAATTATTTGCAATGCTGAAATCAGCAGAGGTAGAAGTCAAGAAGGAACATCAAGTGTTGATGGTCAATAAAACCACTAAGTTCAAGAAGGGCAAGGGTAAAAAGAACTTCAAGAAGGACGGCAAGGGAGTTGCCGCGCCCGGCAAGCAAGCTACCGGGAAGAAGCCAAAGAATGGACCCAAGCCCGAGACTGAGTGCTTTTACTGCAACGGAAGTGGTCAGTGGAAGCGGAACTGCCCCAAATACTTAGCGGACAAGAAGGCCGGCAAAACAAAAGGTATATGTGATATACATGTAATTGATGTGTACCTTACCAGTGCTCGTAGTAGCTCCTGGGTATTTGATACCGGTGCAGTTGCTCACATTTGTAACTCAAAGCAGGAGCTGCGGAATAAGCGAAGACTGGCAAAGGACGAGGTGACGATGCGCGTCGAGAATGGTTCCAAGGTCAATGTGATCGCCGTCGGCACGCTACCTCTACATTTACCTACGGGATTAGTTTTAAACCTCAATAATTGTTATTTAGTGCCAGCTTTGAGCATGAACATTGTATCGGGATCTCATTTAATTCGAGATGGCTACTCATTTAAATCCGAAAATAATGGTTGTTCTATTTATATGAGAGATATGTTTTATGGTCATGCTCCGATGGTGAATGGTTTATTCTTAATGAATCTCGAGCGTAATGCTACACATGTTCATAGTGTGAATACCAAAAGATGTAAGGTTGATAATGATAGTCCCACATACTTGTGGCACTGCCGCCTTGGTCACATAGGTGTCAAACGCATGAAGAAGCTCCATGCAGATGGACTTTTAGAGTCTCTTGATTATGAATCATTTGACACGTGCAAACCATGCCTCATGGGTAAAATGACCAAGACTCCGTTCTCAGGAACAATGGAGCGAGCAACCAACCTATTGGAAATCATACATACTGATGTGTGCGGTCCAATGAGCGTTGAGGCTCATGGTGGCTATCGTTATGTTCTCACCCTCACTGATGACTTGAGTACATATGGGTATATCTACTTAATGAAACACAAGTCTGAAACCTTTGAAAATTTCAAGGAATTTCAGAGTGAGGTTGAGAATCAACGTGACAGAAAAATCAAGTTTTTGCGATCAGATCGTGGAGGAGAATACTTGAGTCACGAATTTGGTACACACTTAAGAAAATGTGGAATAGTTTCACAACTCACGCCGCCTGGAACACTTCAGCATAATGGTGTGTCCGAACGTCGTAATCGCACTCTATTAGATATGGTGCGATCTATGATGTCTCTTACCGATTTACCGCTATCTTTTTGGGGCTATGCTTTAGAGACTGCCGCATTCACTTTAAATAGGGCTCCGTCGAAATCCGTTGAGACGACACCGTATGAATTATGGTTTGGGAAGAAACCTAAGTTGTCGTTTCTAAAAGTTTGGGGATGCGATGCTTATGTCAAGAAACTTCAACCTGAAAAGCTCGAACCCAAGTCGGAAAAATGCGTCTTCATAGGATACCCTAAAGAAACTATTGGGTATACCTTCTACCTCAGATCCGAAGGCAAGATCTTTGTTGCCAAGAATGGATCCTTTCTAGAGAAAGAGTTTCTCTCGAAAGAAGTAAGTGGGAGGAAAGTAGAACTTGATGAAGTATTACCTCTTGAACCGGAAAATGGCGCAACTCAAGAAAATGTTCCTGAAGTACTGGCACCGACTAGAGAGGAAGTTAATGATGATGATCATGAAACTTCAGATCAAGTTCCTACTGAAATTCGTAGGTCCACAAGGACACGTTCCGCACCAGAGTGGTACGGCAACCCTGTCTTGGAAATCATGTTGTTAGACAACGGTGAACCTTCGAACTATGAAGAAGCGATGGCGGGCCCGGATTCCGACAAATGGCTAGAAGCCATGAAATCCGAGATAGGATCCATGTATGAAAACGAAGTATGGACTTTGACTGACTTGCCTGTTGAGCGGCGAGCCATAGAAAATAAATGGATCTTTAAGAAGAAGACAGACGCGGATGGTAATGTGACCATCTATAAAGCTCGGCTTGTCGCTAAGGGTTATCGGCAAGTTCAAGGGGTTGACTACGATGAGACTTTCTCACCGGTAGCGAAGCTAAAGTCCGTCCGAATCATGTTAGCAATTGCCGCATTCTATGATTATGAGATATGGCAAATGGACGTCAAAACGACATTCCTTAATGGTTTCCTTAAGGAAGAATTGTATATGATGCAGCCGGAAGGTTTTGTCGACCCTAATAATGCTAACAAGGTATGCAAGCTCCAGCGATCCATTTATGGGCTGGTGCAAGCATCTCGGAGTTGGAACATTCGCTTTGATGAGATGATCAAAGCGTTTGGGTTTACGCAGACTTATTGAGAAGCCTGCGTTTACAAGAAAGTGAGTGGGAGCTCTGTAGCATTTCTCATATTATATGTAGATGACATACTTTTGATGGGAAATGATATAGAACTCTTGGACAGCATTAAGGCCTACTTGAATAAGAGTTTTTCAATGAAGGACCTTGGAGAAGCTGCATATATATTAGGCATCAAGATCTATAGATATAGATCAAGACGCCTCATAGGTCTTTCACAAAGCACATACCTTGATAAGATATTGAAAAAATTCAATATGGATCAGTCTAAGAAGGGGTTCTTGCCTGTGTTACAAGGTGTGAAATTGAGCTCAGCTCAATGTCCGACCACGGCAGAAGATATAGAAGAGATGAGTGTCATCCCCTATGCCTCATCCATAGGTTCTATTATGTATGCCATGCTGTGTACCAGACCTGATGTAAACCTTGCCGTAAGTTTGGTAGGAAGGTACCAAAGTAATCCCGGCAAGGAACACTGGACAGCGGTCAAGAATATCCTGAAGTACCTGAAAAGGACTAAGGAAATGTTTCTCGTTTATGGAGGTGACGAAGAGCTCGTCGTAAAGGGTTACGTCGACGCTAGCTTCGACACAGATCTGGATGACTCAAAGTCACAAACCGGATACGTGTATATTTTGAATGGTGGGGCAGTAAGCTGGTGCAGTTGCAAGCAGAGCGTCGTGGCGGGATCTACATGTGAAGCGGAGTACATGGCAGCCTCGGAGGCAGCGCATGAAGCAATTTGGGTGAAGGAGTTCATCACCGACTTAGGAGTCATACCCAATGCGTCGGGGCCAATCAAACTCTTCTGTGACAACACTGGAGCTATTGCACTTGCCAAGGAGCCCAGGTTTCACAAGAAGACAAGGCACATCAAGCGTCGCTTCAACTCCATTCGTGAAATTGTTCAAGATGGAGACATAGATATTTGTAAAGTACATACGGACCTGAATGTAGCAGATCCGTTGACTAAACCTCTCCCTAGAGCAAAACATGATCAACACCAGAATTCCATGGGTGTTCGATTCATCACAATGTAACTAGATTATTGACTCTAGTGCAAGTGGGAGACTGTTGGAAATATGCCCTAGAGGCAATAATAAAAGCATTATTATTATATTTCCTTGTTCATGATAATTGTCTTTTATTCATGATTTAATTGTGTTATTCAGAAATCATAATACATGTGTGAATAATAGACACCAACATGTCCCTAGTAAGCCTCTAGTTTACTAGCTCGTTGATCAACAGATAGTCATGGTTTCCTGACTATGGACATTGGATGTCATTGATAACGAGATCACATCATTAGGAGAATGATGTGATGGTCAAGACCAAAACCTAAACATAGCACAAGATCGTATAGTTCGTTTGCTAGAGTTTTTCCAATGTCAAGTATCCTTTCCTTAGACCATGAGATCGTGTAACTCCCTGATACCGTAGGAGTGCTTTGGGTGTACCAAACGTCACAACGTAACTGGGTGACTATAAAGGTATACTACGGGTATCTCCCAAAGTGTCTGTTGGGTTGACACGGATCAAGACTGGGATTTGTCACTCCGTATGACGGAGAGGTATCGCTGGGCCCACTCGGTAAGGCATCATCATTATGAGCTCAAAGTGACCAAGTGTCTGGTCACGGGATCATGCATTACGGTACGAGTAAAGTGACTTGCCGGTAACGAGATTGAACGAGGTATTGGGATACCGACGATCGAATCTCGGGCAAGTAACATACCGATTGACAAAGGGAATTGTATACGGGGTTGCTTGAATCCTCGACATCGTGGTTCATCCGATGAGATCATCGAGGAGCATGTGGGAGCCAACATGGGTATCCAGATCCCGCTGTTGGTTATTGACCGGAGAGCAATCTCGGTCATGTCTACATGTCTCCCGAACCCGTAGGGTCTACACACTTAAGGTTCGGTGATGCTAGGGTTGTAAAGATATGAACATGCAGTAACCCGAAAGTTGTTCGGAGTCGCGGATGAGATCCTGGACGTCACGAGGAGTTCCGAAATGGTCCGGAGGTGAAGAATTATATATAGGAAGTGCAGTTTCAGCCATCGGGAGAGTTTTGGGGTCACCGGTATTGTACCGGGACCACCGGAAGGGTCCCGGGGGTCCACCGGGTGGGGCCACCCATCTCGGAGGGCCCCATGGGCCAAAGTGGGGAGGGGAACCAGCCCATAGTGGGCTGGTGCGCCCCCCTAGGCCCACCCCATGCGCCTAGGGTTGGAACCCTAGGGGTGGGGGGGGCGCCCCACCTTGCCTTGGGGGCTACTCCAGCCCTGGCCGCCGCCCCCCCCTAGGAGATCTCATCTCCTAGGGCCGGCGCCCCCCCTAGGGGAGCCTATATAAAAGGGGTGGAGGGAGGGGGCAGCCATACCTTGAGCCTTTGGCGCCTCCCTCTCCCCTGCTACACCTCTCTCTCGTAGTATACGGCGAAGCCCTGCTACTGTGACGCCCTGCATCCACCACCACGCCGTCGTGCTGCTGGATCTTCATCAACCTCTCCTTCCCCCTTGCTGGATCAAGAAGGAGGAGACGTTACGCTGACCGTACGTGTGTTGAACGCGGAGGTGCCGTCCGTTCGGCGCTAGGATCTCCGGTGATTTGGATCACGTCGAGTACGACTTCCTCATCCCCGTTCTTTGAACGCTTCCACGTGTGATCTACAAAGGTATGTAGATGCAATCTAATCACTCGTTGCTAGATGAACTCATAGATGGATCTTGGTGAAACCGTAGGAAAATTTTTGTTTTCTGCAACGTTCCCCAACACCCCCTTCCACCATATTCCACCTCGGTCATATCGTTGCAGTGCTTAGGCGAAGCCCTGCGCCGGTAGAACATCTTCATCGTCACCACGCCGTCGTGCTGACGGAACTCATACCCGAAGCTTTGCTGGATCGGAGCCCGGGGAGCGTCATCGAGTTGTACGTGTGCTAAGAACTCGGAGGTGCCGGAGTAACGGTGCTTGGATCAGTCGGATCGGGAAGACGTACGACTACTTCCTCTACATTGTGTTAACGCTTCCGTTGTCGATCTACAAGGGTACGTAGATCACACTATCCCCTCTCGTTGCTATGCATCACCATGTTCTTGCGTGTGCGTAGGAAAATTTTGAAATTACTACGTTCCCCAACAGTAAGACCTCGTATTCCCACAATCAGGGCATGGACAACACATAAAACCATTCTGCTTGTTTGCCTCAGCCACTTCGAGAAATTTATGCATGCCCTTAATGTACTCGGAGATGTGTTTGTCACCATACATCCATTGCCGGTTCATCTGCGCGCATTATATATAATTATGTGTGTCAAAAGTAAGAAAATTAGACAAGTATCTATCTAAAGTAAGAATTTTTTCTTTCAGAAAGAAGATAAGAACAAGAGGCTCACCACGGTGGTGCCGGCGACGAGATCGGCGCGTGCGATCGACAGCGGTGAAGACGAGGACGGGGCATGGCGCACCGCTAAACCTAGACAAATCTCGGAAAAATGGAGCTCGGAGGTCGAGCTTCGAGAGGAGAAAGCTTAACTAGTGTGGCTCGGGCATTTCATAGAACACCTCACATGCATAAGAGGTGAGCTAGAGCACCCAAATGCCCTTCCTCGCCGGCCAACAAAAAACAGAGCACTGTGGAGTGCTCTGCTCGCCGGCAATGGGGTATATATAGGCAACTCATTTTTACCAGTTCGTGGCTGGAACCGGGACTAAAGGCCATCCTTCTGTCCCGGTTCCAGCCACGAACCGGGACCAATGGTTGTGGGCCAGGAGCGAGGCCCATTGGTCCCGGTTCGTGCCAAGAACCGGGACAAATGGGACTAGACGAACCGTGACCAATGCCCATGAGGCCCCGGCCGCCCCCCTGGGCTCACGAATCGGGACAAATGCATCCATTGGTCCCGGTTCGTGGCAGAACCGGGACTAATGGGCTGGCCAGGCCCGAACGAAAGCCCCTTTTTCTACCAGTGAAAGGCAAAGCCCATCCCCTTCCCCCTAAACGTATGCCTAGAGAGAAAAATGCCCGCTCTATGAGCTTCCCCAAAGCTGGGCAAAATGTCTGAATTGTCCAAACCCTCGCAAAGTCGGTCCATATAGAGGGGTGAAATAGAGTTGTCCGTACATGCCCGCCATGACGGCAACACCCTTGGCCCATCCCAAACCCAACAACCCCCATGTTCGGTCCTCACAATCTCTCTCTACTATATCATTTGCTTAACACTCCCCCAAACCCTAGCTTCAATCCGCCCACCATCTGTCGTCTACATGGATAGCACCGATCTGCCAACACAAGGGGCACCATGTCAGTTGGGAGCTCCTGGCGATAGGGGGCGATGAGGAGCTCACGCTCCACCGTCCGATGGTGGACACTAGAGGCCACTTGACATATGTCAAATCCCTATCACCCCAATGTTGGTTCAGTAGCTGCACGCCGTTCCTGTCACCCCGACACAAGCAGTGAAAGTGGACCATTCTCGGCACCCAGGCGCTGAGTGATAACCTAGCATCCCCATTGTGGCACGAGTCAAGTGGCAGCGCTCCATCCCCGGCACCTCGACACTGGTGGAGTAGCGACAATTAATTAATGCGTCTAGCTCATTCGACACTCCAGCACGGAGCGTCCCTATCTATGTATGATGCCCATGAAAGATGCATGAAAATGGGGGAGGATAAATGGTGTATGTTGTTAGAGTGGATAATTTATTTTGGCACAAACTAATGCTTACTATGGACATATGGGGTGGCAATTTGATGGTTACCCTTTGATATGCCCTTATATCCATATGATTCGTTGTTTTCTTTGGCCGACTCTTTTTTTGTGTGAAAAGGATCAGATCTATTATAAAGATTCACCGGAAGTACAAAGCACCACTCAAACATAATAAAAATTACATCGAGGACCATTGTCGCTGCCAGAACGAACCGCCGACGCACCGCTGTCGCCGCTCCCATACCGGAGCTGGCCTGACCTTGTCGATGAAAATCAGGAAGTCTTCTTGCACGTGCCCCTAAGGACCAGCGCCCTGGAGTAGTAATCGTCGCCTATGAATCCCTGAATTGATCTAAAGAACCTAACACTAAATATCGCCATTGTGTACGCACGGCGGTATATCCTAACCTTGCCGCCCCAAGGAGCTGGCAGGAGTCGAAGCCGGAGCTCCGTCTAATCCATCCCCATGGACAAACTTGAGGAGGACCAGAGCCCGGAAGACCGACTCGAAGAAGGAGTGTCGCCATCCGTCCAAACGCCGCCCATGCAAGGACTAAAGCCCTACCTATCTACTAGTGGAGTCAAGACACCAGTATTTTCCTCCCCGCCACCGGCCGCCGGAGCGGCAGGCGGAGGGGAGGCGAGTCCACACGCTCGCCGGCGAAGATCGAGGGGAAGAAGGCTTTCCCAAGTCGCCTTGGGACAGAGAAATTACTCTATTACTTGACTTTTAATCTTATATACTCACATGGTAATCCAACTTTTTTGTGTGGCAAACAACAACCCTCAAAAGAGGGTTCTAGATTTTATTATTAGCATCCAAGGCAATGTACAAAGATCAAGTTCCCTCTAGGAAAAGAAATGGCCTCAAGAGACATTTTATTGTTACATCTTGCTCCTTTACTGCAAAGAAAGCTATAACTAGAAGGAGATTTAGAAAAGTATGCCTTTTTGCAAGATTATGAGCCATCAGAGTGTTGATCCTTGGAATTTGCTCAATCCTGTAACAAGCAAGACCAGAAACCAGATTGAAGAAAACACCAAGAGTAGGTCGTAAGTTCTAGTGTACTGGATTTCGAATCAGATCCTTTACTTTCACCGTCTCCACTAAAGTCCTGCAAAGATAGGAAATAGACAGAGCTCCAATTCAAATATTTGTCAGTTTCAACCACCAGAAGAAGCCCAAGTGCTTCAGCCTACAGAAAAGAACAAACATTCCTAGCAATAACTGGAATGATTCCTTGATTCGTCCCCTAGAAATACTCAGAAAGAGGCTTTATCTTGACTAACTATAGGATTGTATGCAACATCGATATATGCTAAGAAATCTGCATGATGAAAATTCAGCTCCCTATCAATACATTGCTATTGCCTTCCATATTAGCAATCCTCTTATCTTCCAACTCATCCTCCAATGCACCGGCATTAAGCATTGATTTGGTAGTGTATATATAACCTGCATTGGACTCCAATTTTTCTTTTAAATAGAAGATCACTTCTGGCTTTCCAAATATTCATAAAGTAGTAAAGATGATCTCTAAACTTAAATCTGGGTGATGGCTAGACAAAATGAAGTTGATGACATCCAAAGGATATAAGTTGTGATCTACCATATCCAATCTAAGACCTAATTTGAATCAAATCGATCTAGAGAAATTGCATAAAAAGAACATATGCGTATCAGATTTTCAACCTGGCCACACCTACAACATTCTTTCTCTATATGTTTTGAAAATCTAGAGACTCTTAACCCTGAAGCAATAGCTCTTCTAATAAGTCTCCAAGCAAAAGTTTTAACTCTAGGAGCCAAAGTTCTATTTTTCCAACCCTGGTTAAGAATAGCTATCTCCTGGTTGGTCACAAGAGGTCTTTGGTTCGTTGTATTATCCTAGATATCCTACATAAAAACTTTGTAAGCACTTTAAGCGGCACATTTTGCATTTGGAGTGTGAATCCAGGACACGGTATCATCAAGCTCATCATTTATGACAGGAGTATTTAAAACATCATCTTTAAAAGCTTCATCAAAATAGGATAGTAATCCAGCTTGGTAAGACACAAGCACATGCAAGAGAGAGATGAACTCAAATACTAGAAACAACAGCCGATCTGGCCCCCATGCACTAAACCAGGTGCTAACCATGGTTTTGAGTCGAGGTTAGGCATCACTAATTAAACACTAGTCCAATCATCAATAATAATAAGCCACCACACCAAGCTACAAATACAGGTAGTAGGTTCCTTGTCCTTTTCCTTCCCCAAGACAAAAGAAATAAGTACGCTCCTGATGCATGCCCATTCGACGGTCGAGGGCCACTTGGACTAATCTTAGATCACTATGCGTCAAAATCACACCCCAACTGAACTCAATGAATGATGGATGGATGGATGTCCCCTCCAGCCTCAGAGCATATCCATTCGCACCATTCTCCGCATCCGTCCGCTTCATCATAACAGAAAAAAAAAAAGCAACTTTCCTCTCCTATCAGAAAAGAAGATAATTTGCTAAAAAGAATCTTTCTACATAGCACTTTCTGCCGGATACAGCTGTTTGAGTTTCAACTAATTTCGAACGGAGGGAGTAGAAAAGAAAAGGTAGCGTAAATGGTGTTTCTGTCTTGATTAGGGTACTACTCCAGCAAAAACAATTCCGGCGTCATTTTCTGTCGGAGGAACAAGACACACATTTTCTAAAAAACAAATAGAGAAGTTAAAAATCATAACTTTTTTGTACCAGAAAAAAGAAGAGGGTCTTCATTTTTCTGCAGGCTGGTCAAGTACGGATAGGCTCCCTCCCCTTCCCTGCCCTGTCCACCTCCCCCCCCTCCCCACTGCCCGCGGCGCCTCGGCTCGATCCCCCGGCCCCTGCCCGCCGCCGCCGCCGCCGATCCCGGCCCTCCTCCGCCACCCCGCACTTCACACATGATGGAAGCCGACGTCGCCATTGCCACCCCCGTGCTCCGCCCTCAGGTATCCCATCCATCCATCCCATCCGCGCCGATTCCCCTTTCACATCTCCCCTCCGGTGCCCGTTCCCCCTTTTCCTTTCCGGGTCAAGCCCTGTCAAAGATTCGTTCTTGCCTCGTCAATTCCCTCCCCTTTTAGATTATAAAGATTTAGTCTTGCGGCGGCGATTCGAGTTGCGTGCGCTGACTATTTGACGGACGGCGGCGACCGCTGTGAAAGGCAGATTCGCTTCCGTCGTTGGGTTTCCAGTGGTGTTGAGCTGGATTGCAGTGGTGGTGATGATTTAGATGCCGACTTGAGAGCATATCCAGCTCCTCGCTGATCTTTTAGTGTTGTGGCCAGATTTGATTGGCCTTTCCATCCCCAAGCCACCCGCCGGATGCATATGCCCACATCATACTCGCTAAATCCGGTATGCTGGTGATTCGGTTCTGCTTGTCGGGATACGAGGTTTCGGAGTGCCGGAAGCTTGGAATGAACCAGACAGGATAGTATATTCCAGTTGAATGAAACAGGTGGAATTATGCGCGAAACGGTCGGTCGGCGGAACTTTTATTCCTGTTTGCTTGGCGGTGATGAAAAGTACCGGTCGTTTTGGCGGAATGTGATAAGCCTGGTTACTAGTAGTGCTAATCTCACTCACCACGTAATCAGTTGAGGAAATTGCTGAAGATTTGGAGTTCTAGGCACCGTAAACTTATTTTTGACTTATTTGTGTATAACGTTGGAGAGGTCTTGTTATTGGAAATTTATTGTTGGCTGTGCACTTGCCATTTTAATTGTGTTTATGGAAAAGGAAAATACCTGTGAAATGCCTCTACTGATTCCTTAAATAAAAAGGTCTTCACTGTAGAATAATTTTGGCGGATTTACAGATTCTGTTTGTTGTCGTATTTGCGATCTGTTACCTTTTAAAGTATGTAATTATTTGGAACCTGTGGGCGCAAAGTCTGGAATTCTCTATGTTCCGTGTAGAAGTCCTGCTCCTTTTGGCTTAATGTGAGTGATAAAACGCCAAATGAATCTCAACATTGCCGGCTTCCATTGCAGGAATTGTAGCTGATTGGATGCTTTCGAGCTGCAGATTCAGAGCACATAGTGGTCGTCGTGTGCTCGCGGAGACGTGGGTTTGAAGCATTGAAGTGTTAGGTGGCTTTTTCATTGTGTAGCTTAACCTGTAAAACAAGTTGGGTTTGTCAGGAGCTGATAAGATGAAGAGCATTCGAGGAGCACTGTTATCTCCTTTCTGTCTCTGTGCAGTGGTATGCCTCATGGCTCAGATAGGAGCTGCCAATGTAGTTCTGATGGGGAATAATCTTACTTTATCATTTGATGATGTTGAGGCAAACTTTTGTAAGTTCTCGATATCTTACAATCATCTAGCAAATTCTACTATTTGGCTGTCGCTACATTTGTTTGCATGCTTCTCCTGTTCTCAACCTACTGCTTATGGCATATTTAGGTGTAATGTCTGGCTGCATACTTCTTGGCTGCGATTTTGATTTATGGTGGCACGCAAAATATGTTGCAATAATCCTATTATGTTATTCCATCCGTGCCCTGCCAACTATCTTAAAAACATTAAGCTTGATTGTTATTTCGTTGATTGTGCCATGTACTCATGGTGCATTGGCATTATAAGTTGTTCTCTTCTATTTGCACTTTAATGTGGAGTCTGCAACTCTGCATTATGTTATCTACTTTGCACTTTTCTGTGGAGTCTGCAACTCTGCATCATGTTATCTGAAGAAATCATTATGCCATTTGAATTTGTTTGCAGCTCCGGCAGTAAAAGGGTCAGGCGTTAATGGCTTAGTTTATACTGCTGAACCTTTGAATGCCTGCAGTGCATTGACAAACAAGGGAGTCGAGGGTCCACCGTCTCCATTTGCACTAGTTGTAAGAGGTGGCTGCACATTTGATGAGAAAGTGAAAAATGTGCAGGATGCTGGATTCAAAGCTGCAATAGTGTATGACAACGAGAACAGTGGAGTTCTGGTTTCAAGTAATGTACCTTGACCCTCTCAACCCTTCTTCTTTTTTACCTTTCATGTCCTGTAGATGGCCACGTATTGAGTAGAGATGGAACAGACTGAGATGCACAGAAAATGCTTTCAGATCTGTTCTCCATAATGATCAAGCTGAAATACTTATGCAGATTATTAAAAGCTAGAAATAACTGTAGATGTTGATATGATTTTGGGAACTGTTCCTACATCTATAGTTTTCACTAGTTCGTTTTAGTATTGTTCGGATCATATATTCTCTGCACTTTCTAACTGAGAATTAGGTGTAACAGTGGCTGGAAGCTCAAGCGGTATTCAGATATACGCTGTGTTCATCTCAAAGGTCTCAGGGGAGGTGCTGAAGAAATTTTCAGGCCGTACTGATGTGGAGGTGTGGATAATACCGACATTCGAGAACTCAGCCTGGTCAATCATGGCGATTTCATTCATATCACTGCTCGCCATGTCTGCTGTTTTAGCTACCTGTTTCTTTGTGAGAAGACATCGAATAAGGCGGGACCGGCCTAGAAATCTAGATTCCCGAGAATTCCATGGAATGAGCAGTCAATTAGTTAAGGCGATGCCCAGCCTTATTTTCACCAAAGTGCAAGAGGACAACTGCACGTCGTCGATGTGTGCCATTTGCTTGGAGGATTACACTGTCGGAGAACAGATAAGAGTGCTGCCTTGCCGTCACAGTATGTCTCGCAAACTCTCTGTCTTCTAAAAACTAGTACCTTGCATATTTGATCCTTTGCCATGCCCATAGTGTTTTAGGCAAAACTAGTCATCTCTATTTGCTGTACTTCTTCGCCCTTCGAATTTGGTATTAAAAATAATGTTCTTTGCTAGTTTTTGAATCTGTTGGGTTGGAACTTGAAAAATCCTTAAGAACGTAAGAATATAAAATACCGGTACTGCACTTGAAATTTTCAGAGTTGCATCTGTATTTCCTTGTAACAGTGTGTTTGTAAATTCATTTCTGTCAAAAACATTAACAATGTGGATTTACCAGTTAACTAGTACTGCAATAACGAAAGTACTACAAATTGAACCAATTGGACAACTCCCCTTCTATACAATCAGCTTATCTGTATCGGTATTTTTTTCCCAAGGCAGCGCTCTGATAATTGTTTGAATTGCCTTGCAGAGTTCCATGCATCTTGTGTGGACATGTGGCTCACATCCTGGAGATCATTCTGCCCCGTGTGCAAGCGAGATGCAGGCGCTGGAATGACAGGCCCTCCTGCCTCGGAGACCACCCCATTGTTTGCTTCTGCGGTTCACTTGGCATCTCCGTCATCCTCATTCCGGTCGAGCGTGGGAGCATCCCCTCCCAGACCAATAAGCCGGCGTCCTTCATCGCAGTCCATATCTCGAATCTACTCTGCTTCCGGCACCCCGCACTCTCTGAACACCCAAAGACCATACAGGAACTCATCAGCCATGAGCATAAGCAGAAGCAGCGCAGACCTCGCAAACATGTCTTCGCCCTACCTCCGCACCTCACTCCTCCGCGGAGGCTCCACACACTCCCTGGTCGGTAACCACCTGTCTCCACCAGTCAACATAAGTTATGCTTATGCCCCACCGCAGATGTACAATTCCGGCTATGGGTCGCCCAGCCCGCATGCCGGTTCTTCATACATCTCCAACTCTGGGTACGGATCGTCGTCGGGCTACTACCTGGGCTCGTCCAGCCAGCATCGGTCTTCGGCGTACCTGAGGCGCTGCGGGGAGTCGGGGCCGAGCCTGTCCACCATGGCTCCTCAGTCACCACAGCAGCAGTCCCAGCTGCTGCGGCACGGCGGCGAGTCGGACGCGAGCCTGAACCTGGCGGGCGCGTCGTCGGCCCAGTCCTTCCGGCAGTCCTACCTGAGGCACTGCGGCGACTCGGACGCGAGCCTGTCCGCCATGGCGTCGTCGGGGCAGTCGCTGCCAGGATGCTGATTGTGATGAGCATTAAGCTGAAGCTCGCTCTTCTCCGCGTTCGCAAGAGACGGCGTGACCTGTGAATACATCGAGTGCGGCATGTAACATAGGCAAATTGCCTGCCTGAAGAGTGAGGGAGAGAAAACCTGCATAGATTTTGTTCTGGCGTTTTTGTGTGTGTTTCTAGTGATTGTTTGGGTTTATTTTCCGCGCTTATGGATGTACATTACAGGTATATAAGACAGCATAGTGATGATGTCTTCTTCATGGTTATGGAAGTGAAAGTAATGTTATGGAAGTGAAAGTAATGGTATGAATGCTGTCTTCATGGTTATAAGACAGCATAGTGATGATGTTTTAGATGTATGATCCTGTCTGATTACCACTCCCTCCTTCCATGCCATGTTTACAGGGTCATTTATCTCGACTTTAACTAAACTTGTTTTTTTTAAGCTTGATCAAATATATCAAGAAACATGTGTGAACTTAGTTGGCCGAGTTTTATCATGAAGCGTGTGATGTCAAATGGTTGCAACTTCAGGTCCAAAAAAAAATGGTTGCAACTTGAAAGAAAGGCATGAATGCACAATATACTGGTCCTCGTTGGTTTGAGATGGAAACTGGTCAGGCAAATACAGACACCAGGTAGGTAGGTAGGCAGGCTGGATAATAGCACTGTAAAGATCTGACGAAGAGCACCCATCTTATGTTTGTACAGTGTTTTATTGTATGCGTCCATTTTGCCTTCCTTTATGCAGACACGTCGCTTGACTCTGTTTATGCTGGGATTCGAGGTTACGTGATTGATAATGATAGTGGAGTCATGATCGCAGGTTCCGTGAGAAAAATGGTTCACTTTCAACCATCGGATTTGCTATTTGTCAGGCAACTGAAAGCAGTTTTTGAATCGCGCCTGATGCATGCTGAGAGAGACGGACCATGGCGTCGCAGCCGGATGCGAGTCGGTTATTTGATGGGTTCGAGCGAGGGGGGGCTGAAGAGAAGTCACCAGTGACGGTAAAATAACGGAGGCGGCGGTTCAGGAGTGGCGGGGCGTGTGCGCTAGTGCAGCCGGCCATGGGTGGGAGATATGAAACATAATGCAAAGGTTTTCAACAATCAAGTGCAAACCCTTGAATTTGTATTCCGCCGAGCGGCCGATGACATCTTTCTGTGGGCGAACCGCTGCCACAATGAGGACCGTAAACAGCTCCTACTTGACTGGGGCATTATGTTGGCCAGACTCGATGTATCTTGATGTAACTTAGCTTTTCCCGTATGCTCTGTGCCCCCCAACCCTCTGTAAATATTCTATGTACAGTGTCCGGTTTTTAAATAAAATGTGTTCAGGCTGGCTTTTGCCCGCCGTAGTTCCCTCAAAAGAAATATGAAAGATAGAGAAGCCAATAAAGAAATGCCGAATTTTTCAACAGAAAAACAAGGATAAGCTGAAAAAACGATACTACAGTACCGTAGGGTGAGCAGGCGGCCTGAATGGCCGTCGTAGCCCTCCCTCTGTGCCGGCGGCTTCCTCTTGGCTCGCCGTCGACGGCCGCAGCGCCCTCCACGACTCCTCCTCCTTCTCCTCCTTCCTGACCGCCGTCACATCTCCGAATCCTCCTCCTCTGTTTCAGTCCCCGCTGTCACACCCCGCAAGGGAATTGGGGCGGATCGAGCTAGAGGATTTTAGATCTCACGCGAGAGGAAAGGGGAAAGCAGGAGCAAAACTCGGGTTTGTATTGATATAAGCTGTATGATTGTATCATGGAGATATTCTCAGCATAATTCGATGCCATTACAGAAGGCATCGGCTAGCTTTATAAATGCAGCTGGCAAATGGATGAACAGAACAGTAACAACAATTGAAACGGTACAGTAAACGGAAATGGTTGGTGGAGTAGGCGAGCCCTGTGAGCCGTACGATGCGCCGAACCGTCTTGTGCTAGAGCCGTCCGATAACTGAAGATAGTAAGCTGCTCCTTGACACTTGGGTTTGACAATACCCCCGGGCGAAAACGAACTTGTTATCAAGGAGTTGTTCGGTTGAACCACTTGTCGATGGTGCTCTTGAAGAATGCAAGGAATGTTTTCTTCATGAATGCCGCGTCTTCCCAAGAAGCTTCATCAGGAGGAAGATTTGCCCACTGTACAAGCCACTGAACCACGGGAAGGTTGTTGCGGGGTACCTGGCGGGTTTCCAGAACGAGGACTGGTTCTGTCTGAATCATCCCATCTGATCGAACTAGGGGAAGGTCTGCACACGGAACAGCTTTAGGACCCACATGTTTCTTCAACTGGCTAACATGGAAAACCGGGTGTATGTTGGTAGCGTCAAGTAGGAGCAGTTGTACGCGACGCAACCCACTTTCTTGATGATCCTGAAAGGTCCATAGTACTTACTCTAGAGCTTGATGTGTGTACGCAGGCCAAAAGCATTGAGGCGGTATGGTTGCATTTTTAAGTGCACCATGTCCCCAACTTCCAGAGTCCTCTCCGTTCGTTTGCGATCATCGTATTTCTTCATTCGTGCTTGAGCTGCTGCCAGGTTGGATTTTAGGTGCAGTAGCAGAGCATCTCTGTCCTGAAAGAACTGCTGTGCATCACCATTCAACTGGTCAGGCATAATGTTTTCTCCAATATTAGGAGGAGGAAATCCATAGGCTGCTTCAAACGATGTCTTCTTGAGGGAGGAGTTGTATGAAGTGTTGTACCAGTACTCTGCCATTGAGAGTTGATTTGCCCATTTCCTTGGTTGTGTGGATGTCAAGCAACGCAAGTAGTTCTCGATGCACTGGTTAACTCGTTCTGTCTGACCGTCAGACTCCGGGTGGTAAGCCATGCTGTAGCGAAGTTCACACCCCATACCCTTAAATATATCTTGCCACAATCTGCTCGTGAAGATAGCGTCTCTATCAGACACAATTGCCAAGGGAGGGCCATGTAGCTTAATGACATTGTTGATGAACGCTTGAGCTTCAGTTTGCACTGTATAAGGGTGGGATAAAGGAATGAAGTGGGCGAACTTTGATAACCTGCCGACCACCAAAAATATAACATCTTTCCCATTTGATTTTGGTAGTCCTTCGATGAAGTCCATGCTCAGATGTGTCCAAACCATATCAGGTAATTGCAATGGATCCAAGTAACCAGGGTACGGGCAGTTCTCTCCTTTGTTCTTCTGACAGACAGGACACTCAGAGACAAAACGGTCTACTTCTTGTTTCAGTCCAGGCCAATAGAAGATCTGTTTGATCCGTTTATATGTGGCTCTCATGCCCGAATGACCACCCAGAGCAGATGCATGTAATGCCATTAAGAGCTTCTTTCTCAAGTCCACATCCTTTCCCACATAAATTTTGCCCTTGTGTCTGATGATGCCTGAGTGTAAGGTGTTCTGGTCCACAGCATGGTTAGGAGAAAGGAGCAACTTTTCAAGCAGTGATTTGCAAGCAGCATCATTGCAATAAGAACTTTCCACTGCAGATATCCACTGTGGAGTGGCCAAGGAAATTGCCATGACAGAGTATTTTCTGGAAAGTGCATCAACAGCAACATTCTCTTCCCCTTTCTTGTATTGCAATGTGAAATTCAGTTCCAACAACTTCAACATCAACTTGTGTTGGATGCTTGTAGAAATCTTTTGGTCAGTCATGAATTGCAGACTCTGGTGGTCTGTTCTAATGATCAGGTCATTGCCCAAAAAATAGTGTCTCCACCTCTTCAAGGCTGCAATGATAGCAAGGGCTTCTTTCTCATAAGTTGAAAGAGCAACATTTCTTGGGCATAAACTTGAGCTATAATAAGCTAAAGGTCTTCCACTTTGCATCATGACTGCTCCAATACTTGCTCCTGATGCATCTATTTCCAGAACAAATGGTTCAGAAAAGTTGGGCAAAGCTAGTATAGGAGCTGTAATCATAGCTTGTTTAAGAGCTTGGAAAGCTTGTGTTTGAGCTGTGGTCCATTGAAAGTTGTCTTTCTTGAGGATATCATGCAATGCCCTGGCTATAATTCCAAAGTTCTTCACAGATCTTCTGTAGTAACCACATAATCCTAGAAAACCCCTTAGTTGTGTGGGAGTAGTGGGTACTGGCCATTCAGCTACAGCGGCTACTTTGCCAGGGTCTGTTGAAACCCCTTCACCATTTATCACATGACCAAGATATTCCACCTGCTGGACAGCAAAGACACATTTGGAGAGTTTTGCAAAGAGCTGGTGTTCTTGGAGCAACTGAAGGACAATCTTCAAGTGGGCTATGTGTTCAGACATGGATTTACTGAAAATGAGGATATCATCAAAGAAAACAAGCACAAATTTCCTGAGATAGGGTCCAAAGATACTGTTCATAAGTGCTTGGAATGTGCCAGGTGCATTTGCTAGACCAAAGGGCATAACCAGGAACTCATAGTGTCCAAAATAGGTCCTGAAAGCAGTTTTTGGTATATCATTTTCATCCATTCTCACTTGATGATAACCAGACCTGAGGTCTAATTTGGTGAAATAAGTTGCTCCATGAAGCTCATCCAGTAAATCTTCAATTACTGGAATTGGAAACTTGTTTTTGATGGTGGTTGAGTTAAGTTTTCTGTAATCAATGCATAATCTCCATGTTCCATCCTTTTTCATGATCAATATTGCTGGTGAGGAATAGGGGCTCTCACTAGCTCTAATGATTTTGTCTCTGAGCATGGCATCAACCTGCCTTTCCAGTTCATTCCTCTGCATGTGAGGGACTCTATATGGTCTAGAATTGGGCGGGACAGATTGCTCTTTGAGTGGGATTTTATGGTCATGAGCTCTCTTTTGGGGCAATCCTTTTGGTTCCTGAAAAACTGTAGGGAATTGTTGCAGTACCTCCTCAACAGGTGGTGGTATTTCCTGTTTAGGGGGTATTTTCATAGTTGTGTCCCTGATAAGATTCAGTACAAATCCAGGAGCTCCAGCAGTCATGAGTTTATTAACTTCTGCAGCATCAATGAGAGTGGCCTCAGATAACATATCACAAGCTTTAATTGTGACTGGTGTCTGTTTGTCCTTCATGACAGTGATTTGCCTGGGATTATAGTGAAATGCTACAGGGCTATGGGTTTCCATCCAATCACTACCAAGCACTATATCATGGCCAGGCAGATCAAGCACTCTGAACTGTTGTTGGAATTGTGTATGGCCAGCTGTAAAAGTGGTTGTTGGTGTTGGGGAACGTAGTAATTTCAAAAAATTTCCTACGCACACGCAAGATCATGGTGATGCATAGCAACGAGAGGGGAGAGTGTGATCTACGTACCCTTGTAGACCGACAGCGGAAGCGTTAGCACAGCGCGGTTGATGTAGTCATACGTCTTCACGGCCCGACCGATCAAGCACCGAAACTACGACACCTCCGAGTTCTAGCACACGTTCAGCTCGATGACGATCCCCGGACTCCGATCCAGCAAAGTGTCGGGGAAGAGTTCCGTCAGCACGACGGCGTGGTGACGATCTTGATGTTCTACCGTCGCAGGGCTTTGCCTAAGCACCGCTACAATATTATCGAGGATTATGTGTTGGGGAACGTTGCAGAAAACAAAAAAATTTCTACGGTTTCACCAAGATCCATCTAGGAGTTGATCTAGCAACGAGTGATTGGATTGCATCTACATACCTTTGTAGATTACGCGCGGAAGCGTTCAAAGAACGGGGATGAGGAAGGCGTACTCGACGTGATCCAAATCACCGGAGATCCTAGCGCCGAACGGACGGCACCTCTGCGTTCAACACACGTACGGTCAGCGTAACGTCTCCTTCTTCTTGATCCAGCAAGGGGGAAGGAGAGGTTGAGGAAGATGGCTCCAACAGCAGCACGACGGCGTGGTGGTGATGGAGCTGCAGTACTCCGGCAGGGCTTCGCCAAGCACTATGGAGGAGGAGGAGGTGTTGGAGAGGGAGAGGGAGGCACCAAAGGCAAGGGTAAGAAGTCCTCCATCTCCCCACTATATATAGGAGGGCCAAGGGGGGGGGGCACCGGCCCTAGGAGATCTAATCTCCTAGGGGGGTGCGGCCAAGGGGAGGAATCCCTCCTCCCCAAGGCACCTAGGAGGTGCCTTCCCCTCCTAGGACTCTTCCTCCCTTGAAACCCTAGGCGCATGGGCCTCTTGGGGCTGGTGCCCTTGGCCCATGTAGGCCAAGGCGCACCCCCTACAGCCCATGTGGCCCCCCGGGACAGGTGGCCCCACCCGGTGGTCCCCCGGGACCCCTCCGGTGGTCCCGGTACAATACCGGTGACCCCGAAACTTGTCCCGATGCCCGAAATAGCACTTCCTATATATAATTCTTTACCTCCGGACCATTCCGGAACTCCTCGTGACGTCCAGGATCTCATCCGGGACTCCAAACAACATTTGGGTTACTGCATACACATATCCCTACAGCCCTAGCGTCACCGAACCTTAAGTGTGTAGACCCTACGGGTTCGGGAGACATGTAGACATGACCGAGATCGCTCTCCGGTCAATAACCAACAACGGGATCTGGATACCCATATTGGCTCCCACATGTTCCTCGATGATCTCATCGGATGAACCACGATGTCGAGGATTCAAGCAACCCCGTATACAGTTCCCTTTGTCAAGCGGTATGTTACTTGCCCGAGATTCGATCGTCGGTATCCCAATACCTCGTTCAATCTCGTTACCGGCAAGTCACTTTACTCGTACCATAATGCATGATCCCGTGACCAGACACTTGGTCACTTTGAGCTCATTATGATGATGCATTACCGAGTGGGCCCAGTGATACCTCTCCGTCATACGGAGTGACAAATCCCAGTCTTGATCCATGTCAACCCAACAGACACTTTTGGAGATACCCGTAGTATACTTTTATAGTCACCCAGTTACGTTGTGACGTTTGGTATACCCAAAGCACTCCTACGATATCCGGGAGTTACACGATCTCATGGTCTAAGGAAAAGATACTTGACATTGGAAAACTCTAGCAAACGAACTATACGATCTTGTGCTATGTTTAGGATTGGGTCTTGTCCATCACATCATTCTCCTAATGATGTGATCTCGTTATCAATGACATCCAATGCCCATAGTCAGGAAACCATGACTATCTATTGATCAACGAGCTAGTCAACTAGAGGCTTACTAGGGACATGTTGGTGTCTATTATTCACACATGTATTACGATTTCCGGATAATACAATTATAGTAGGAATAAAGACAATTATCATGAACAAGGAAATATAATAATGCTTTTATTATTGCCTCTAGGGCATATTTCCAACAGTCTCCCACTTGCACTAGAGTCAATAATCTAGTTGCATTGTGATGAATCGAACACCCATGGAATTCTGGTGTTGATCATGTTTTGCTCTAGGGAGAGGTTTAGTCAACGGATCTACTACATTCAGGTCCGTGTGTACTTTACAAATATCTATGTGTCCATCTTGAACATTTTCACGAATGGAGTTGAAGCGACGCTTGATGTGCCTTGTCTTCTTGTGAAACCTGGGCTCCTTTGCAAGTGCAATAGCTCCGGTGTTGTCACAGAAGAGTTTGATTGGCCCCGACGCATTGGGTATGACTCCTAGGTCGGTGATGAACTCCTTCACCCAAATTGCTTCATGCGCTGCCTCCGAGGCTGCCATGTACTCCGCTTCACAAGTAGATCCCGCCACGACGCTCTGCTTGCAACTGCACCAGCTTACTACCCCACCATTCAAAATATACACGTATCCGGTTTGTGACTTAGAGTCATCCAGATCTGTGTCGAAGCTAGCGTCGACGTAACCCTTTACGACGAGCTCTTCGTCACATCCATAAACGAGAAACATTTCCTTAGTCCTTTTCAGGTACTTCAGGATATTCTTGACCGCTGTCCAGTGTTCCTTGCCGGGATTACTTTGGTACCTTCCAACCAAACTTACGGCAAGGTTTACATCAGGTCTGGTACACAGCATGGCATACATAATAGAACCTATGGCTGAGGCATAGGGGATGACACTCATCTCTTCTATATCTTCTGCCGTGGTCGGACATTGAGCTGAGCTCAATTTCACACCTTGTAACACAGGTAAGAACCCCTTCTTAGACTGATCCATATTGAACTTCTTCAATATCTTATCAAGGTATGTGCTTTGTGAAAGACCTATGAGGCGTCTTGATCTATCTCTGTAGATCTTGATGCCTAATATATAAGCATCTTCTCCAAGGTCCTTCATTGAAAAACTCTTATTCAAGTAGGCCTTTTATGCTGTCCAAGAGTTCTATATCATTTCCCATAAAAAGTATGTCATCTACATATAATATGAGAAATGCTACAGAGCTCCCACTCACTTTCTTGTAAACGCAGGCTTCTCCATAAGTCTGCGTAAACCCAAACGCTTTGATCATCTCATCAAAGCAAATGTTCCAACTCCGAGATGCTTGCACCAGCCCATAAATCGAGCGTTGGAGGTTGCACACCTTGTCAGCATTCTTAGGATCGACAAAACCTTCCGGCTGCATCATATACAATTCTTCCTTAAGGAAACCATTAAGGAATGCCGTTTTGACGTCCATTTGCCATATTTCGTAATCATAGAATGCGGCAATCGCTAACATGATTCGGATGGACTTTAGCTTCGCTACCGGTGAGAAAGTCTCATCGTAGTCAACCCCTTGAACTTGTCGATAACCCTTAGCGACAAGCCGAGCTTTATAGATGGTCACATTACCATCCGTGTCTGTCTTCTTCTTAAAGATCCATTTATTTTCTATGGCTCGCCGCTCAACGGGCAAGTCAGTCAAAGTCCATACTTCGTTTTCATACATGGATCCTATCTCGGATTTCATGGCTTCCAGCCATTTGTCGGAATCCTGGCCCGCCATCGCTTCTTGATAGTTCGAAGGTTCACCATTGTCTAACAACATGATTTCCAAGACAGGGTTGCCGTACCACTCTGGTGCTGAACATGTCCTTGTGGACCTTCGAATTTCAGTAGGAGCTTGATAAGAAGTATCTTGATCATCATCTTTAACTTCCTCTCTTGTCGGTGCAGGCACCTCAGAAACATTTTCTTGAGTTGCGCCATTTTCCGGTTCAAGAGGTAATACTTCATCAAGGTCTACGTTCCTCCCACTCACTTCTTTCGAGAGAAACTCCTTCTCTAGAAAGGATCCATTCTTGGCAGCAAAGATCTTGCCTTCGGATCTGAGGTAGAAGGTATACCCAATAGTTTCTTTAGGGTATTCTATGAAGACGCATTTTTCCAACTTGGGTTCGAGCTTTTCAGGTTGAAGTTTCTTGACATAAGCATCGCATCCCCAAACTTTCAGAAACGACAGCTTAGGTTTCTTCCCAAACCATAATTCAAACGGTGTCGTCTCAACGGATTTCGACGGAGCCCTATTTAAAGTGAATGCGGCAGTCTCTAAAGCATAGCCCCAAAAAGATAGCGGTAAATCTGTAAGAGACATCATAGATCGCACCATATCTAATAGAGTGCGATTACGACGTTCGGACACACCATTATGCTGAGGTGTTCCAGGCGGTGTGAGCTGTGAAACTATTCCACATTTTCTTAAGTGTGTGCCAAATTCGTGACTCAAGTATTCTCCTCCACGATCTGATCGTAGGAACTTGATGTTTCTATCACGTTGATTCTCAACCTCACTCTGAAATTCCTTGAACTTTTCAAAGGTCTCAGACTTGTGTTTCATTAAGTAGACATACCCATATCTACTCAAGTCATCAGTGAGGGTGAGAACATAACAATGGCCACCGCGAGCCTCAACACTCATTGGACCGCACACATCAGTATGTATGATTTCCAATAAGTTGGTTGCTCGCTCCATTGTTCCTGAGAACGGAGTCTTGGTCATTTTACCCATGAGGCATGGTTCGCATGTGTCAAGTGATTCGTAATCAAGAGACTCTAAAAGTCCATCAGCATGGAGCTTCTTCATGCGTTTGACACCTATGTGACCAAGGCGGCAGTGCCACAAGTATGTGGGACTATCATTATCAACCTTGCATCTTTTGGTACTCACACTATGAACATGTGTAGCATTACGCTCGAGATTCATTAAGAATAAACCATTCACCATCAGAGCATGACCATAAAACATATCTCTCATGTAAATAGAACAACCATTATTCTCGGATTTAAATGAGTAGCCATCTCGTATTAAACGAGATCCTGATACAATGTTCATGCTCAAGCTTGGCACTAGATAACAATTATTGAGGTTCAAAACTAATCCCGTAGGTAAATGTAGAGGTAGCATGCCGACGGCGATCACATCGACCTTGGAACCATCCCCGACGCGCATCGTCACCTCGTCCTTCGCCAGTCTCCGCTTATTCCACAGCTCCTGCTTTGAGTTACAAATGTGAGCAACTGCACCGGTATCAAATACCCAGGAGCTACTACGAGTACTGGTAAGGTACACATCAATTACATGCATATCACATATACCATTTGCTTTGCCGGCCTTCTTGTCCGCTAAGTATTTGGGGGCAGTTCCGCTTCTAGTGACCACTCTCCTTGCAATAAAAGCACTCAGTCTCGGGCTTGGGTCCATTCTTTGGCTTCTTCCCGGCAGCTTGCTTGCCGGGCGCGGCAACTCCTTTGCCGTCCTTCTTGAAGTTCTTTTTACCCTTTCCCTTCTTGAACTTAGTGGTTTTATTGACCATCAACACTTGATGTTCCTTCTTGACTTCTACCTCTGCTGATTTCAGGATAGCAAATACTTCAGGAATGGTCTTTTCCATCCCCCGCATATTGAAGTTCATCACAAAGCTCTTGTAGCTCGGTGGAAGCGACTGAAGGTTTCTGTCAATGACCGCGTCATCCGGGAGATTAACTCCCAGCTGAGTCAAGCGGTTATGCAACCCAGACATAGTGAGTATGTGCTCACTGACAGAACTGTTTTCCTCCATCTTACAGCTGAAGAACTTGTCGGAGACTTGATATCTCTCGACCCGGGCATGAGCTTGGAAAACCATTTTCAGCTCTTCGAACATCTCATATGCTCCGTGTCTCTCAAAACGCTTTTGGAGCCCCGACTCTAAGCTGTAAAGCATGCCGCACTAAACGAGGGAGTAGTCATCGGTCCGTGCCTGCCAAGCGTTCATAACGTCTTGTTCTGCAGGGAGAACAGGTGCGTCACCTAGCGGTGCTTGTAGGACATAATCTTTCTTGGCAGCTATGAGGATGATCCTCAGGTTCCGGACCCAGTCCGTGTAGTTGCTGCCATCGTCTTTCAGCTTGGTTTTCTCTAGGAACGCGTTGAAGTTGAGGACTACGTTGGCCATTTGATCTACAAGACATATTGTAAAGATTTTAGACTAAGTTCATGATAATTAAGTTCATCTAATCAAATTATAATGAACTCCCACTTAGATAGACATCCCTCCTGTCATCTAAGTATAACATGATCCGAGTTAACTAGGCCGTGTCCGATCATCACGTGAGACGGACTAGTCAACGTCGGTGATAAATCTTCATGTTGATCGTATCTTCTATACGACTCATGCTCGACCTTTCGGTCTTCTGTGTTCCGAGGCCATGTCTGTACACATGCTAGGCTCGTCAAGTCAACCTAAGTGTTTGCATGTGTAAATCTGTCTTACACCCCTTGTATGTGAACGTTAGAATCTATCACACCCGATCATCACGTGGTGCTTCGAAACAACGAACTGTCGCAACGGTGCACAGTTAGGGGGAACACTTTCTTGAAATTATAATGAGGGATCATCTTATTTACTACCGTCGTTCTAAGCAAACAAGATGAAAAACATGATAAACATCACATGCAATCAAATAATAATAGTGATATGATATGGCCAATATCACATAGCTCCTTTGATCTCCATCTTGGGGCTCCATGATCACCTTGTCACCGGCATGACACCATGATCTCCATCATCGTGTCTCCATGAAGTTGCTCGCCAACTATTACTTCTACTACTATGGCTAACGCGTTTAGCAATAAAGTAAAGTAATTTACATGGCGTTTCTCAATGACACGCAGGTCATACAAAAATAAAGACAACTCCTATGGCTCCTGCCGGTTGTCATACTCATCGACATGCAAGTCGTGATTCCTATTACAATAGCATGAACATCTCATACATCACATATATATCATTCATCATTCATCACAACTTTGGCCATATCATATCACAAAGCACTTGCTGCAAAAACAAGTTAGACGTCCTCTAATTGTTGTTGCATATTTTTACGTGGCTGAAGTAGGGTTCTAGCAAGAACGTTTTCTTACCTACGTGAAAGCCACAACATGATTTGTCAACTTCTATTTACCCTTCATAAGGACCCTTTTCATGGAATCCGCTCCAACTAAAGTGGGAGAGACAGACACCCGCCAGCCACCTTATGCAACTTGTGCATGTTAGTCGGTGGAACCGGTCTCATGTAAGCGTACATGTAAGGTTGGTCCGGGCCGCTTCGTCCCACAATACCGTTGAAGCAAGATAAGACTAGTAGCGGCAAGAAAGTTGGCAACATCAACGCCCACAACAAATTGTGTTCTACTCGTGCAAGAGAACTACACATAGACCTAGCTCATGATGGCACTGTTGGGGAACGTTGCAGAAAACAAAAAAAATTCTATAGTTTCACCAAGATCCATCTAGGAGTTCATCTAGCAACGAGTGATTGGATTGCATCTACATACCTTTGTAGATTACGCGCGGAAGCGTTCAAAGAACGGGGATGAGGAAGGCGTACTCGACGTGATCCAAATCACCGGAGATCCTAGCGCCGAACGGACGGCACCTCTGCGTTCAACACACGTACGGTCAGCGTAACGTCTCCTTCTTCTTGATCCAGCAAGGGGGAAGGAGAGGTTGAGGAAGATGGCTCCAACAGCAGCACGACGGCGTGGTGGTGATGGAGCTGCATTACTCCGGCAGGGCTTCGCCAAGCACTATGGAGGAGGAGGAGGTGTTGGAGAGGGAGAGGGAGGCACCAAAGGCAAGGGTAAGAAGTCCTCCATCTCCCCACTATATATAGGAGGGCCAAGGGGGGGGGCACCGGCCCTAGGAGATCTAATCTCCTAGGGGGGTGCGGCCAAGGGGAGGAATCCCTCCTCCCCAAGGCACCTAGGAGGTGCCTTCCCCTCCTAGGACTCTTCCTCCCTTGAAACCCTAGGTGCATGGGCCTCTTGGGGCTGGTGCCCTTGGCCCATGTAGGCCAAGGCGCACCCCCTACAGCCCAGGTGGCCCCACCCGGTGGTCCCCCGGGACCCCTCCGGTGGTCCCGGTACAATACCTGTGACCCCGAAACTTGTCCCGATGCCCGAAATAGCACTTCCTATATATAATTCTTTACCTCCGGACCATTCCGGAACTCCGCGTGACGTCCGGGATCTCATCCGGGACTCCGAACAACATTCGGGTTACTGCATACACATATCCCTACAACCCTAGCGTCACCGAACCTTAAGTGTGTAGACCCTACGGGTTCGGGAGACATGTAGACATGACCGAGATCGCTCTCCGGTCAATAACGAACAGCGGGATCTGGGTACCCATGTTGGCTCCCACATGCTCCTCGATGATCTCAATGGATGAACCACGATGTCGAGGATTCAAGCAACCCCGTATACAGTTCCCTTTGTCAAGCGGTATGTTACTTGCCCGAGATTCGATCATCGGTATCCCAATACCTCGTTCAATCTCGTTACCGGCAAGTAACTTTACTCGTACCATTATGCATGATCCCGTGACCAGACACTTGGTCACTTTGAGCTCATTATGATGATGCATTACCGAGTGGGCCCAGTGATACCTCTCCGTCATACGGAGTGACAAATCCCAGTCTTGATCCATGTCAACCCAACAGACACTTTTGGAGATACCCGTAGTATGCCTTTATAGTCACCCAGTTACGTTGTGACGTTTGGTATACCCAAAGCACTCCTACGGTATCCGGGAGTTACACGATCTCATGGTCTAAGGAAAAGATACTTGACATTGGAAAACTCTAGCAAACGAACTATACGATCTTGTGCTATGTTTAGGATTGGGTCTTGTCCATCACATCATTCTCCTAATGATGTGATCTCGTTATCAATGACATCCAATGCCCATAGTCAGGAAACCATGACTATCTATTGATCAACGAGCTAGTCAACTAGAGGCTTACTAGGGACATGTTGGTGTCTATTATTCACACATGTATTACGATTTCCGGATAATACAATTATAGCATGAATAAAGACAATTATTACGAACATGGAAATATAATAATAATGCTTTTATTATTGCCTCTAGGGCATATTTCCAAAATTATGGTGGAAGGGGGCACCGCACACGGCTAAGAATATGATCACATGGATCAACTTGTGTGTCTAGGGGTGCCCCCTGCCCCCGTATATAAAGGAGCAAGGGGAGGTGCGGCCGGCCAGGAGGAGGGCGCGCCAGGAGGAGTCCTACTCCCACTGGGAGTAGGATTCCCCCCTTTCCTAGTTGGAATAGGATTTGGGAGGGGGAAAGAGGAGAGAGAGAAGGAAGGGGGGCGCGGCGCCCCCCTCTCCTTGTCCTATTCGGACTAGGGGGAGGGGCGCGCGACCCAGCCTTGTCCACCTCTCCTCTCTTCCACTAAAGCCCACTAAGGCCCATATACCTCCCGGGGGGTTCCGGTAACCTCCCGGTACTCCGGTAAAATCCCGATTTCACCCGGAACACTTCCGATATCCAAATATAGGCTTCCAATATATCAATCTTTATGTCTCGACCATTTCGAGACTCCTCATCATGTCCGTGATCACATCCGGGACTCCGAACAAACTTCGGTACATCAAAATGCATAAACTCATAATATAACTGTCATCGAAACCTTAAGCGTGCGGACCCTACGGGTTCGAGAACAATGTAGACATGACCGAGACACGTCTCCGGTCAATAACCAATAGCAGAACCTGGATGCTCATATTGGCTCCTACATATTCTACGAAGATCTTTATCGGCCAGACCGCATAACAACATACGTTGTTCCCTTTGTCATCGGTATGTTACTTGCCCGAGATTCGATCGTCGGTATCTCAATACCTAGTTCAATCTCGTTACCGGCAAGTCTCTTTACTCGTTTCGTAATACATCATTTTGCAACTAACTCATTAGTTGTAATGCTTGCAAGTCTTATGTGATGTGCATCACCGAGAGGGCCCAGAGATACCTCTCCGACACTCGGAGTGACAAATCCTAATCTCGAAATACGCCAACCCAACATTTACCTTTGGAGACACCTGTAGAGCTCCTTTATAATCATCCAGTTACGTTGTGACGTTTGATAGCACACAAAGTGTTCCCCCGGTAAACGGCAGTTGCATAATCTCATAGTCATAGGAACATGTATAAGTCATGAAGAAAGCAATAGCAACATACTAAACGATCGGGTGCTAAGCTAATGGAATGGGTCATGTCAATCACATCATTCTCCTAATGATGTGACCCCATTAATCAAATGACAACACATGTCTATGGTTAGGAAACATAACCATCTTCGATTAACGAGCTAGTCAAGTAGAGGCATACTAGTGACGTTTGGTTTGTCTATGTATTCACACAAGTATTATGTTTCCGGATAATACAATTCTAGCATGAATAATAAACATTTATCATGATATAAGGAAATAAAATAATAACATTATTATTGCCTCTAGGGCATATTTCCTTCAGTCTCCCACTTGCACTAGAGTCAATAATCTAGATTACACGGTAATGATTCTAACACCCATGGAGCTTTGGTGCTGATCATGTTTTGCTCGTGGAAGAGGCTTAGTCAACGGGTCTGCTATATTCAGATCCGTAGGTATCTTGCAAATCTCTGTGTCTCCCACTTGGACTAGATCCCGGATGGAATTGAAGCGTCTCTTGATGTGCTTGGTTCTCTTGTGAATTCTGGATTCCTTTGCCAAGGCAATTGCACCAGTATTGTCACAAAAGATTTTCATTGGACCCGATGCACTAGGTATGACACCTAGATCGGATATGAACTCCTTCATCCAGACTCCTTCGTTTGCTGCTTCCGAAGCAGCTATGTACTCCGCTTCACATGTAGATCCCGCCACAACGCTTTGTTTAGAACTGCACCAACTGACAGCTCCACCGTTTAATGTAAACACATATCCGATTTGCGATTTAGAATCGTCCGAATAAGTGTCAAAGCTTGCATTAACGTAACCATTTACGATGAGCTCTTTGTCACCTCCATATATGAGAAACATATCCTTAGTCCTTTTCAGGTATTTCAAGATGTTCTTGACCGCTGTCTAGTGATCCACTCCTGGATTACTTTGGTACCTCCCTGCTAGACTTATAGCAAGACACATATCAGGTCTGGTACACAACATTGCATACATGATAGAGCCTATGGCTGAAGCATAGGGAACATCTTTCATTTTCTCTCTATCTTCTGCATTGGTCGAGGATTGAGTCTTACTCAATTTCACACCTTGTAACACAGGCAAGAATCCTTTCTTTGCTTGATCCATTTTGAACTTCTTCAAAAAAAATTCAAGGTATGTGCTTTGTAAAAGTCCAATTAAGCGTCTTGATCTATCTCTATAGATCTTAATGCCCAATATGTAAGCAGCTTCACCGAGGTCGTTCATTGAAAAACTTTTATTCAAGTATCCTTTTATGCTATCCAGAAATTCTATATCATTTCCGATTAGCAATATGTCATCTACATATAATATCAGAAATGCTACAGAGCCCCCACTCACTTTCTTGTAAATACAGGCTTCTCCAAAAGTCTGTACAAAACCAAATGCTTTGATCACACTATCAAAGCGTTTATTCCAACTCCGAGAGGCTTGCACCAGTCCATAAATGGATCGCTGGAGCTTGCACACTTTGTTAGCTCCCTTTGGATCGACAAAACCTTCTGGCTGCATCATATAAAACTCTTCTTGCAGAAATCCATTCAGAAATGCAGTTTTGACATCCATTTGCCAAATTTCATAATCATAAAATGCAGAAATTGCTAACATGATTCGGACAGAGTTAAGCATCGCTACGGGTGAGAAGGTCTCATCGTAGTCAATCTCTTGAACTTGCCGAAAACCTTTTGTGACAAGTTGAGCTTTGTAGACAGTAATATTACCGTCAGCGTCAATCTTCTTCTTGAAGATCCATTTATTCTCAATTGCTTGCCGATCATTGGGAAAGTCAACCAAAGTCCATACTTTGTTCTCATACATGGATACCATCTCAGATTTCATGGCTTCAAGCCATTTTGCGGAATCTGGGCTCACCATCGCTTCTTCATAGTTCGTAGGTTCATCATGATCTAGTAGCATGACTTCCAGAACAGGATTACCGTACCACTCTGGCGCGGATCTTACTCTGGTTGATCTACGAGGTTCAGTAGTATCTTGTTCTGAAGTTTCATGATCATTATCATTAGCTTCCTCACTAATTGGTGTAGGTGTCACAGAAACAGGTTTCTGTGATGTACTACTTTCCAATAAGGGAGCAGGTACAGTTACCTCGTCAAGTTCTACTTTCCTCCCACTCACTTCTTTCGAGAGAAACTCCTTCTCCAGAAAGTTTCCGAATTTAGCAACAAAAGTCTTGCCTTCGGATCTGTGATAGAAGGTGTATCCAATAGTTTCCTTTGGATATCCTATGAAGACACATTTCTCCAATTTGGGTTCGAGCTTATCAGGTTGAAGCTTTTTCACATAAGCATCGCAGCTCCAAACTTTCAGAAACGACAACTTTGGTTTCTTTCCAAATCACAGTTCATAAGGCATCGTCTCAACGGATTTTGATGGTACCCTATTTAACGTGAATGCGGCCGTCTCTAGAGCATATCCCCAAAATGATAGCGGTAAATCAGTAAGAGACATCATAGATCGCACCATATCTAGTAAAGTACGATTACGACGTTCGGACACACCATTACGCTGTGGTGTTTTGGGTGGCGTGAGTTGCGAAACTATTCCATATTGTTTCAAATGTACACCAAACTCGTAACTCAAATATTCTCCTCCACGATCAGATCGTAGGAATTTTATTTTCTTGTTATGATGATTTTCAGCTTCACTCTGAAATTCTTTGAACTTTTCAAACGTTTCAGATTTATGTTTCATTAAGTAGATATACCCATATCTGCTTAAGTCATCTGTGAAGGTGAGAAAATAACGATATCCGCCACGAGCCTCAACATTCATCGGACCACATACATCTGTATGTATGATTTCCAATAAATCTGTTGCTCTCTCCATAGTACCGGAGAACGGTGTTTTTGTCATCTTACCCATAAGGCACGGTTCGCAAGTACCAAGTGATTCATAATCAAGTGGTTCCAAAAGCCCATCAGTATGGAGTTTCTTCATGCGCTTTATACCGATATGACCCAAACGGCAGTGCCACAAATAAGTTGCAATATCATTATCAACTCTGCATCTTTTGGTTTCAACACTATGAATATGTGTGTCACTACTATCGACACTTAATAAGAATAGACCACTCTTTAAGGGTGCATGACCATAAAAGATATTACTCATGTAAATAGAACAACCATTATTCTCTGATTTAAATGAATAACCGTCTCGCATCAAACAAGATCCAGATATAATGTTCATGCTTAACGCTGGCACCAAATAACAATTATTTAGGTCTAATACTAATCCCGAAGGTAGATGTAGAGGTAGCGTGCTGACTGCGATCACATCGACTTTGGAACCATTTTCCACGCGCATCGTCACCTCGTCCTTAGCCAATCTTCGCTTAATCCATAGTCCCTGTTTCGAGTTGCAAATATTAGCAACAGAACCAGTATCAAATACCCAGGTGCTACTGCGAGCATTAGTAAGGTACACATCAATAACGTGTATATCACATATACCTTTGTTCACCTTGCCATCCTTCTTATCCGCCAAATACTTGGGGCAGTTCCGCTTCCAGTGACAAGTCTGCTTGCAGTAGAATCACTTAGTTTCAGGCTTAGGTCTAGGTTTGGGTTTCTTCTCTTGAGTAGCAACTTGCTTGCTGTTCTTTTTGAAGTTCCCCTTCTTCTTTCCTTTGCCCTTTTTCTTGAAACTAGTGGTCTTGTTGACCATCAACACTTGATGCTCCTTCTTGATTTCTACCTCCGCAGCTTTCAGCATTGCGAAGAGCTCGGGAATAGTCTTATTCATCCCTTGCGTATTATAGTTCATCACGAAGCTCTTGTAGCTTGGTGGCAGTGATTGGAGAATTCTGTCAATGACGCAATCATCTGGAAGATTAACTCCCAATTGAATCAAGTGATTATTATACCCAGACATTTTGAGTATATGCTCACTGACAGAACTGTTCTCCTCCATCTTGCAGCTATAGAACTTATTGGAGACTTCATATCTCTCAATCCGGGTATTTGCTTGAAATATTAACTTCAACTCCTGGAACATCTCATATGCTCCATGACGTTCAAAACGTCGTTGAAGTCCCGATTCTAAGCCGTAAAGCATGGCACACTGAACTATTGAGTAGTCATCAGCTTTGCTCTGCCAGACGTTCATAACATCCGGCGTTGCTCCTGCAGCAGGCCTGGCACCCAGCGGTGCTTCCAGGACGTAATTCTTCTGTGCAGCAATGAGGATAATCCTCAAGTTACGGACCCAGTCCGTGTAATTGCTACCATCATCTTTAAACTTTGCTTTCTCAAGGAACGCAGTAAAATTCAACGGAACAACAGCATGAGCCATCTATCTACAATCAAACATAAACAAGCAAGATACTAATCAGGTACTAAGTTTCATGATAAATTTAAGTTCAGTTAATCAAATTAATTAAAGAACTCCCACTTAGATAGACATCCCTCTAATCCTCTAAGTGATTACGTGATCCAAATCAACTAAACCATAACTGATCATCATGTGAGATGGAGTAGTTTTCAATGGTGAACATCGTTATGTTGATCATATCTACCATATGATTCACGCTCGACCTTTCGGTCTCCGTGTTCCGAGGCCATATCTGTATATGCTTGGCTCGTCAAGTATAACCTGAGTATTCCGCGTGTGCAACTGTTTTGCACCCGTTGTATTTGAACGTAGAACCTATCACACCCGATCATCACGTGATGTCTCAGTACGAAGAACTTTCGCAACGGTGCATACTCAGGGAGAACACTTCTTGATAATTTAGTGAGAGATCATCTTATAATGCTACCGTCAATCAAAGCAAGATAAGATGCATAAAAGGATAAACATCACATGCAATCAATATAAGTGATATGATATGGCCATCATCATCTTGTGCTTGTGATCTCCATCTCCGAAGCACCGTCGTGATCACCATCGTCACCGGCGTGACACCTTGATCTCCATGGTAGCATCGTTGTCGTCTCGCCAAGCTCGTGCTTCTACGACTATCGCTACCGCTTAGTGATAAAAGTAAAGCATTACATCGCGATTGCATTGCATACAATAAAGCGACAACCATAAGGCTCCTACCAGTTGCCGATAACTCGGTTACAAAACATGATCATCTCATACAATAAAATTCAGCATCATGTCTTGACCATATCACATCACAACATGCCCTGCAAAAACAAGTTAGACGTCCTCTACTTTGTTGTTGCAAGTTTTACGTGGCTGCTACGGGCTTAAGCAAGAACCAATCTTACCTACGCATCAAAACCACAACGATAGTTTGTCAAGTTGGTGCTGTTTTAACCTTCGCAAGTACCGGGCGTAGCCACACTCGGTTCAACTAAAGTTGGAGAAACTGTCACCCGCTAGCCACCTTTGTGCAAAGCACGTCGGGAGAACCGGTCTCGCGTAAGCGTACGCGTAATGTCGGTCCGGGCCGCTTCGTCCAACAATACCGCCGAACCAAAGTATGACATGCTGGTAAGCAGTATGACTTATATCGCCCACAACTCACTTGTGTTCTACTCGTGCATATAACATCAACACATAAAACCTAGGCTCGGATGCCACTGTTGGGGAACGTAGTAATTTCAAAAAATTTCCTACGCACACGCAAGATCATGGTGATGCATAGCAACGAGAGGGGAGAGTGTGATCTACGTACCCTTGTAGACCGACAGTGGAAGCGTTAGCACAACACGGTTGATGTAGTCGTACGTCTTCATGGCCCGACCGATCAAGCACCGAAACAACTGCACCTCCGAGTTCTAGCACACGTTCAGCTCGATGACGATCCCCGGACTCCGATCCAGCAAAGTGTCGGGGAAGAGTTCCGTCAGCACGACGGCGTGGTGACGATCTTGATGTTCTACCGTCATAGGGCTTCGCCTAAGCACCGCTACAATATTATCGAGGATTATGGTGGAAGGGGGCACCGCACACGGCTAAGAATATGATCACGTGGATCAACTTGTGTGTCTAGGGGTGCTCCCTGCCCCCGTATATAAAGGAGCAAGGGGAGGTGCGGCCGGCCAGGAGGAGGGCACGCCAGGAGGAGTCCTACTCCCACTGGGAGTAGGATCCCCCCCTTTCCTAGTTGGAATAGGATTCGGGAGGGGGAAAGAGGAGAGAGAGAAGGAAGGGGGGCGCCTCCCCCCTCTCCTTGTCCTATTCGGACTAGGGGGGAGGGGCGTGCGGCCCAGCCTTGGCCACCTCTCCTCTCTTCCACTAAAGCCCACTGAGGCCCATATACCTCCCGGGGGGTTCCGGTAACCTCCCGGTACTCCGGTAAAATCCTGATTTCACCCGGAACACTTCCGATATCCAAATATAGGCTTCCAATATATCAATCTTTATGTCTCGACCATTTAGAGACTCCTCGTCATGTCCGTGATAACATCCGGGACTCCGAACAAACTTCGGTACATCAAAATGCATAAACTCATAATATAACTGTCATCGAAACCTTAAGCGTGCGGACCCTACGGGTTCGAGAACAATGTAGACATGACCGAGACACGTCTCCGGTCAATAACCAATAGCAGAACCTGGATGCTCATATTGGCTCCTACATATTCTATGAAGATCTTTATCGGCCAGACCGCATAACAACATACGTTGTTCCCTTTGTCATCGGTATGTTACTTGCCCGAGATTCGATTGTCGGTATCTCAATACCTAGTTCAATCTCGTTACTGGCAAGTCTCTTTACTCGTTTAGTAATACATCATCTTGCAACTAACTCATTAGTTGTAATGCTTGCAAGGCTTATGTGATGTGCATCACCGAGAGGGCCCAGAGATACCTCTCCGACACTCGGAGTGACAAATCCTAATCTCGAAATACGCCAACCCAACATTTACCTTTGGAGACACCTGTAGAGCTCCTTTATAATCACCCAGTTACGTTGTGACGTTTGATAGCACACAAAGTGTTCCTCCGGTAAACGGGAGTTGCATAATCTCATAGTCATAGGAACATGTATAAGTCATGAAGAAAGCAATAGCAACATACTAAACGATCGGGTGCTAAGCTAATGGAATGGGTCATGTCAATCACATCATTCTCCTAATGATGTGATCCCATTAATCAAATGACAACACATGTCTATGGTTAGGAAACATAACCATCTTCGATTAACGAGCTAGTCAAGTAGAGGCATACTAGTGACGTTTGGTTTGTTTATGTATTCACACAAGTATTATGTTTCCGGGTAATACAATTCTAGCATGAACAATAAACATTTATCATGATATAAGGAAATAAAATAATAACATTATTATTGCCTCTAGGGCATATTTCCTTCAGTTGGTACATAAGAACCAGACCACAGAGTGCCTCCTCCTGCTACTGTTACTGCCCTTGTTGCATCCTTGAGGATGGTGCAGGAAGTTTGCAGTGCAAACTGAAGACTGATGAACGTAGAATTACTGCCAGAGTCTACTAAAGCAATGCCTTGTTTGCTCCAATATTGACCAAGATGGAGATGGTGTTACTGTTGTCTGAACGCATGTCTTGGGCTGAAACGGTCTTGCATTGTTCCTCAGTTTGTGGTTGTTCAGAACTTTCATGTTCATCTAATTCCTGCTGTTCTTGTGTTTGTTCAGTAGGGTCCTCGCCTGTCAACACATTAAGGACTGGTGCTAGCTTGCACTTGTGACCATGGAACTAAGTATCTCCACAACGCCAACACTTGCCAGGCTCTCGAGCTCTTTGATTTAAAGTAGTTGGCTTAGGATCAGGAGGTTTTTCAGACTTGTGATAACTAGAAGAGTTTTTAGCAGTGCTATAACTTGCAGTGTAAGATTTCTTTTCAGAAACTCCCTTTTCCAGGTCAATAGCTAACCAATAGGCCTCAGTGAGCGAAGTTGGTTTAAGTGGACGCAACTGATACTTGAGTTGGGCTCTGAGGTCATTGACATAACATCGGACAAACCAATTTTCATCCATAATAGGATTTTCCGCTTGCACTTCAGCCATCAACTCCTCGAACTGATCAGTGTAATCAGAAACCGACAGTGTATTCTGTTTCAAGGTGTTGAATTTCTGTCAGTTCATAAGAATTGGCCAAAGAGAATCTGCGGAGCACTTCCTCACAGAACTGGCTCCAATTCAGTTGTCTCTTGAGAATACCCGAACGACGCAGCCAAACGTCAGCTTTTCCCACCACATATAACTGCGCTAAACTGACTTTATATTCATCTGGTACACCTGCCATTTGGAAATACTTATCGCACTGATGGATCCACCCCGCTGGGTTGTCGCCATTAAAATGAGGGAAATCCATTGTGGGACCTTTGGTGATGCTCTTAAGGAATTGTGTTCGCATTTCCTGCTCATATTGTTTCTGAAATTCTTCCCAGCCCTGACGAACAGGTGGAGGTTGAAAGCTGTGGAACCCTAAAGTACGTGTTGTCTTGTATGCAGCTGTTGGTGTGGCGTTGCCCGAGTGAATATCCACCGCATTGCCAGCTCCAAAACCTGGAGGAACAGAAGGTCTGGGAACCTGGATTGAAGGTAACTGAGGAGGAACTTGTGAAGCCAACTGTGGTTTTCTCTTGTTCCATAGCGAGTCGTTTCCGCAGTTCTTCAGTAAATGTTCTGTTCGCTTCCCCCGCTGCTTCTTTGCTCGCTGGTGGAACAGTTGCTTGCTCAGGAATCACTGAGCTTTGTGGTGCAGAAGTGGATGCCTCGGGTGTGCTAAGGGTCTTCAGCACATCAGCCATGGTCGCGAGATGTAAGTTGAGAGACGATACTGCTTTCTGAACTCCGCTCATAACTGAAACTATTGTATCTTCACGCTGCTGCGCGAAATCATCCTTCATGCCAGTAGATCTGTCACATCCGCGTCATCTAAACTCGCCTTGGCTCTCCCCATTGTGGTGGAGTGGTCAGAGAGGAATTTTACCACATGATCTGGCCGGGAACCCGAACTGAACACTTAACCCTGCCACCGCCGTCACAATTCGCCACCAGAACAGCACCACTCGCCGCTAGACCCGGGATTTTACTGAGCGAGCGATGTGCTTCCTCAACCAGTCGTGCTCAGCAAGCTGCCGTCGAATGGGTCTACCGCCGCCTGCGCCTTCAATAGCCGTCCCCCACACCGCTCGTCACCGTCGTCGAAGAAAGGGAGGGAAGGGAGGGGAAATTAGCGGAATCACTCCGATCTGTCGCGCCGCCGAGGAAAACTTGTGCTCATGATACCAATTGTCACACCCCGCAAGGGAATTGGGGCGGATCGAGCTAGAGGATTTTAGATCTCACGCGAGAGGAAAGGGGAAAGTAGGAGCAAAACTAGGGTTTGTATTGATATAAGCTGTATGATTGTATCATGGAGATATTCTCAGCATAATTCGATGCCATTACAGAAGGCAGCGGCTAGCTTTATAGCTGCAACTGGCAAATGGATGAACAGAACAGTAACGGCAATTGAAACGGTACAGTAAACGGAAATGGTTGGTGGAGTAGGCGAGCCATGTGAGCCGTACGATGCACCGAACCGTCTTGTACTAGAGTCGTCCGATAACTGAAGATAGTAAGATGCTCCTTGACACTTGGGCCTGACACCCGCCAACCCCTCTTTCTGCGGCGCCTGCCTCTACTTCGGCCTGTTTCAGTGCCCGCCACCTGTTCGACAATTGGCCTTGCGCGCCCTCCGCCTTCACTCACCGTCGGCGGGCTTCCCAAACGCTGCCGCTCGTCCACCATGGATGCCTTCCCATCCTGGGACGCAGGCATGCGGCTCTGACTCGGCCCTCAATGCTACACTCGCTTCAGCGCGTCTCTGTTTGTTCGCCTTGGTGGCCGGCCATCTGGACCTTCCCTCGGCCGCCCTGTCCGTCCTACTTCAGTCCAGCGGCAGCGAGGGAAGCACAATCTCGACGAGCCGGCCGCGGCCGCGGGTCAGTCGTTCGTCAGTGCGCTTTGGCTTCCTCTCGCCTTCCACGCCGGCCGTGCACTGCACAAGGAGCTGCATTCTGGGATCGCTTCTTCCCTTTGTTCTGCCTTGCCGGTATGCTCTTCTCCAACAATCCTCTTATTTTCGTGAGGGAGGAAATGCCATATCCTTGCACATGCGTTTCATTCAACCTTCAAGTTTGACAGTTTGATGTGCAACTTTAACATCTTTACAGTGGTGTTGTTACTTCATATGTAGTTGGGCTTAAACCTTAATGTAAGACCAGTTTATTAGCTGTAGGGAGAAAAAACAGCCATGTCGAAAATGATGTAGTTCCCATGCTGAACTTTACTGTATATAGGCTGAACTATAGTTTGCCTACAGTACACTCATAGATTTGCTACTGAAAAAGAAGATAGTTCACAACGTACTCCCTTCGTCCAGAAAAGCTTGTCCCCCAAATGAATGTATCTAGAATCAAGTTAGTGCTAGATACATCCATTTGAGAAACAAGCTTGGGACAAGCTTTTTCGGACGGAGGGAGTACATAGCAAGCTTCCGATGAAGAAAAATAAAGCCTTATGTAAATAAACTAGTCGTAGGTCAACATGCACCAGATCAGCGGCGTGTGGGCAATCGATAGATGCGGTTGAAAATGCTTCTTCTGATCAGCCCTGCAGTGCTGAAAATGCTTCTTTGATTCTGATGGCATTAGCGTAGACGTCCTGCATTGTTGGGCGATCTTTAGGCGTCTCCGCAGTAGACAGCAAGCCAAGCTTAGCAAGAGCCGTGATGCAGGCCATTATTCCAGCAGCCAGTTGATAATTTTCTTGGTCTAAAGAACTGCCCGCTTCTTCATCTCGGTTCCCATAATAGGGGATGATGATTCTAGGATCTAGAATCTCCCCAATCTTTTCAGGAAATGAATATTCCACAAATTTGTAGAGGCTCAGGCCATCTTTAAACAACTCATCAGTTGGACGCTTCCCTGTGAGCATCTCTAAGATGATGACTCCATAGCTGTAAACATCACCCTCCGTCGAGATTTTGCTTCCATAGCCATATTCTGCAATACATATAGTTATTCAAACAATTAATTAGCAAAAAAGATTTGGAGCTGAAGAATCAAAAGGTTTTTCTGGGAAAAAAGGAATATATACTACTTGCATATCCAGTAGAGCACATAAGAAATCGTTACCTGGTGCAGTGTATCCAACTGATCCTCTTGGCCCCCCTAAGCTTGTAGGAGTAGAACCATCAATCCCCGAAGAAGAACAATAACCATGTAGAAACTTGGCCAACCCAAAGTCACCTACACGTGCACCCATGACATCATCCAGAAGTACATTGCTAGGCTTTAGATCACAATGGACCATAGGAGGCATGCATTGGTTATGGAGATAATCCAAAGCAGCGACTACGTCCACTGCTATTCCTATTCTTGAACTCAAACACAATGGCCTTTTAGGATGATGCTCCTGGAGTAGTGTTGGATAGAGCCAACTCTCCAGGTCGCCATTTACCATAAACTCAAGAACAAGAGCTTTGAACGCATTTCCTGCCGGTCACTTGTTGAGCATACAGTGATCACCCTTACAAGATTGCGATGACGAGTGTTTCTCAGGGCCTCACATTCAGCATGGAAGCTCTTTGTTGCTCCAAGTTGATCGAGTCTGAAAACTTTGATAGCAACTGTATGATGTTCTTCCAACTCAATTTTACCTTTGTGTACAGACCCATATTTTCCGGAACCAACCAAGTTGGCTAAAGAAAAATCATTCGTTGCTTTCACTAAATCAACATATGTGAACTTCTTTAACTCCTTGACAGATGGATGTGTTGCTTGTTCGATCTTTCTATTCTTAAAGATAATGACTCCAAAGCATGATAACAAAACCAAAGAAATAACAGTAATCGCTACTATCTTCAGAATCTTGGAGGTGTACAGCTTTTTTTTGGATATCATTTCATTGCAAAGTGGCAACTCTAGCACTGGGGTGTTGGCACATAACTTCTTGTTTCCTTGTAAGAACACCTCACTTTCATTCTGAAACATTCCACCTGGTGGCACTGGTCCCTGGAAGTTATTGAGCGACAAGTTTAGAAGCTTCATAGAACTAAAGGACTCGAAGAAGTCAGGGATTTCACCAGACAAGTTGTTTTGCGATAGATCCATCACAATGGCGCCTCTCAAATTCATGAAAGATTGAGGGATTCTCCCATGAAAATTGTTCCTCTCCATGTGCAGCGAATCCAAGTGGACGCACTGAACAAGAGTAGAGGGTATTTGTCCAGACAACTGGTTATTGGATATATTCAATGGGCCGAGATTGGCCAAGCCACCAATCTGCAGTGGTATTTCTCCTGAGAGTTTGTTATGAGATAAGTCCAAAACTTCTGCAAGGGAGGAAAGAGTAAAGAGCTCCTTTGGTATGCTATCATCAAAGGTATTACAAGAGAGGTTCAGCATGACCAATTTTTTGCAGTCTCCTAGAGCTCCTGGGATTGGGCCACTCAAATTATTTTCCTGTAAATATAGCTCACTCAGTATGCTTAGATTGCCAATTGACAATGGAATTCTTCCGGAAAGTTTGTTCTGGGATAAGCTTAGGACAAACAAGTTTCGAAGATTTCCAAGTGATTCAGGGATTCTTCCACTAAGCAAAATTTTTCCCATGTAAAGAGTTTTGATGTTTCTGAGGTGATGTATCTCCCATGGTATAGTGCCTGATATTCTATTTTCTCTTAATAACAATACCTCTAAGCTCTTCGAGAGTCCTGCAATGGAACTCGGCAAATCTCCTTGAAGGATATTTGCATTTAAGGATAATTCCACCAGCTGGGTGCAATTGGTCAACGAGGTTAAGAAAGACCAATCTCCTGCTTCCAGACGATTTTCACCGAGATCCAGGTAGATTAACTTGGGAAGAGTCCCAAGAGAAGGCACAATACCATGGAACGAATTGTTACCGAGATCAATTGCCCGAAGAATCATTGTGTTGGCTAGTGAAGTGGGGATTTGGCCATGAAATTTGTTCGCTCCCATAATCAAAGTTTGGATGCTTGGAAGGGTATATCCAATGTTATATGGAATTTTCCCTGACAAAATATTTGCACCCATGCCAAGGTATGTCAGTGTTGATATGTTGTAAATAGAGGCTGGGACACTCCCTGACAAGAAGTTGTAAGTAAGGTCTAGTGATTGCAGGTTGGGAAGCTTACCAATACTCACTGGGATGCTACCTTGAAAATTGTTCTGTGAAAGCAAGAGCCACGAAAGGTTAGAAAAATTCCCTAGAGAAGAAGGTACTGTGCCTGTAAGATTATTTGATGCCAAGACAAGACGTTTCAAGGGTGAGTCAGCAACATTCGGGAAAATAGCAGGTATGGACCCAATAAAGTTGTTTAGTCCCAGGGACAAGATTTGGAGTGATGTGCTGTTAAATAGGGCCGGCGAAATCTCTCCACCAAGCTGATTTTTCGTTAAGACCAAAAATTAAAGTGATGAACTATTAGCTAGGAGAGATGGGATTGGTCCTGTGAGGCTATTGTCAGTGAGTTTAACAGAATGAAGGGAAGAACTGGTTCCAAGTGAAAGAGGTATATTGCCTGTCAGAGTATTTCCAGCAAGTTGCAAAACTGAAAGGTTGCGTAGTGTCCCCAACCCTTCTGGGATGCCTCCAACGAGCTCGTTGTCATCCAAGTTGAGTTTCTGCATATTTGAACATTGGCTAAGGTTTGGTGGGATCTCGCCATTGATGAAGTTGCTCCCAAGATCAATGACTTGAAGTTGAGAACATGTGGCTAGATTGCTTGGGATCATGCCACTAATATTGTTTGAGCTGAGGTTAAGATACCGCAACCTATTCAGTTGGCCAAATTCAGCTGGGATTGGACCCCTAAGTTGATTGTTTGGGAGGTGGATTCTTGTGAGGAGAGTGAAATTTGCAATTCAAGGAGGTATTTGGCCATCTAGGTGGAGCAACTCGAGGTCCAATGCAACAACACGAGATGTGTGCCTCTTACTGCAAGTAACACCAGACCAAGTGCAAAACTGTTGGAGGGAATCATCGATCTTCCATGAGGTTAGGAGTCGAGTTGAAACACTAAGATGCAGTTTAAGGCATCGGAGAGCTTGGAAGTCAGTGCTAGCATCATGGTGGAGAGCTGTGGCACCTAGTACTGAACATGTCAGCAGAGAGGATAGGACAAGGATTATCAGAGGCAGTGACTGCACAGGAGACATGAGGACTTGTGCTCTACGGACTACAGCTCTAGTCTTTTTTTTGATAAAAGGGGCCACATGGCCCCCATTTTCATTAAGAAAATAGAAGTCTGGATACAACCACCACACCACTTTTTCCATCAGACCTGATGCATCACCTCATCAACTGATAATCAACCTACATCCTAGACATATAACCATATCTATAGGATACCAAATCACCCACTACCGGAGAGAGAGCAGACTTTTAAACATCTTTTACAAATTGCACATCAACCAAAACAATAGGCAAGTCTAAAACCAGAACATACTACAGATTTGAGATATGGTTTCTCTACTGGTTATATGTCTAGTCGTGCGTTGAGATATGGTTTCTCTACTGGATTTGTAGAAGGCTGATGGGTTTGAGATATGGTTTCTCTACTGCATTTGTAGATGGCTGATGGGTTCGGCGGCTAGGCTTCAATGATTGATGTAGATATGCATATGAATTATGAAATGCAATATGTACTGCTATTTCTATGAGCCATTCAAACTTGTGACGTCGTGATACAAAGACTTTGACTTAGTGTTGGTCGTATGTTGCTGTCCTTTTCAAGTTTCGCATGCTGTTGCACAAATTCCTGGTCAAAACGTCCAATCACAAGTGGATATGCTGACACAAGGCATGGTATGTTTAAACTAATTCTATCCCTATCTCTCCTTATCTCTAACTAGACGTATATATATACTTCTAACAATGTGCATATAGAGACTTTCACTCAGAGTTCTGGCCATGGTCGTATGCTGCCGTCCTTTTCAAGTTTCCCGATACCACAAATTCCCGGTCAAAACATGTGCTACAAGTGGATATAAGTCATTCATCTCTTGGCACAAGTTTCCCAGTTCCACAAAATTCCCATTAAAAATGTAAGAAATTCTCAGTCTAGAAACTTCAGTACGCTGGTTAATTTTTGGGTGCTAAATAACTAGGTTTTTTACCTCGCAAATGCACCCCGATTCAGAAAGAATGTTGTTATTCACCATCTGATTCGGTTGCTTACCATCCTCTTCTTTGTGATCCGCTTCTACTTCGGCTCCTCAAGTAGCGCACCCCCGTTACTGCATCCCCAGCCCCATAAGTACTCATGTTGTATAAGGTTTTGAGCTTCTAGTACAACTTTCTAAACCAACTCGCAGTCGCAGTATAGGTGGTTCTTGTCTAGTGACAGTACAGTTATAAATAACACAATATTTCGCTCTTCTATTTTACATTGTTTGTTTGTTCATCACCTGAGATTTCCAAATTGCAACAGACGGCCCGAGCCGGCCCTGAGGGATACACAGTCCGTGCTGCCCAACGTCCTGTGAGTGGCTTAATTTTCCTGTGAGGCCCGAAGCTCCCCACAGGAATTCGAATATTCCTTGCGGGCAAGATTTGACCCTCACGAAAATAACCTATTTTACTGTAGGTACTGCCATGCCTCTCAGGAAAATATGCTTTCATGTGAGTTGTACAGCCCACGGGAAAATATTTTAGCCCCAGCCCGCCGTTACACAACAGCGAAATAGCCATTGGCGCCAGCTCGCGCGATTTTCCCCCCTCAAACGAAACTTCCGCGCCAATTTCTATTTTCCTGTGTGATATGGGCCAACAGGAAAAACAGCCCAGAGAGATAAACAGAACACCCTAGAAAAATTCCCCACTCCTCTCTTCGTCTCGTCTCTCTACCTCCATGGCCGCCGCCTCCACCCCAGCCGCACTCCTCCATCTTCCTGGCCAGATCCGCCGCCCTCCTCCACAAATAACTTGTTCTCGCGCCGCCCGCCTCCGACCTCCACTACCGCCCATTCTCATCGCGTCCACATGCGTCCGCCACTCCCATCCGTCTCCCGTATCCCGTCCTGACATCCTCTACTGCCGTTCTGCCTTCACTAGCATCCGCCGCCGCATCCCACCTCCCTCGGCTCACACCCACCACTGCACTCAAATAGGGTCGTCCGGTACGCGTTGCCGGCGCCTCGTGCTTCCTACTGCAGATCTGGGGAGTCTCTGGTCGCAAATCCAGCATGCCGCCGCCTCCTCTTCCGATGTGACAGCAGCAGTCTCCTCCTCCTCCTTTTCTCCAAGACCGTGGTAAGTCTCAACTAGGATCTTGAGTTGTTCACCCACGCAAAAAAAAGATTCTGAAGTTGTTCATACAAATCTCTACTCTTATAAAAAATGAAGTTGGTGTTGATGGCCGATTTATATCTGACGGTTAGGAAGGAAACTATGACAATTTTGCAAAAAGATACCCACACCCCTCTCCACATTTGCAAATAAGGCCTTTCCTTGTTCATCCTTTTCTTTCACAAGATAAACTATTCATATAAATGCATCTTGATGTTTCGTGCAACGCATGGGCGTCTTGCTAGTTATGTATAAGAATAATGGTCTCGGGACAACAGGATCTTGATTTTCTTTTTCTTGGTTAAGTGACCATTTGCCATATGAGTGACAAATAAGCGCCATTTGCATTTGTTTGTAGTGTGTTGATTTATTCAGTTTTCATTTTCAATAAAGAGCTTTGTTCTTTCTCCTGTCTAGAAAATTTTAGGAGCTACTTTTAGGTGTGCTATTAGCACTTCCATTTGTTGATGTCATTGAAAAACTGAAAATGTTCTTCTCCATATAATTTGTTCTGTTACTTGCTATGTGCTTTCAGGAACTCTCTGAGAATTAAGAAACTCTCTTGGTCCCTCGGAACTCTGCACCTCTTCTCTACCGTACAGCTTCTCCATAGTGAAGAAAAGAAAGGTACATGCTTTCTGAACTGATTTCTCGCATACAAATGTCAGTGCTAGTGTTTATATTGGCTTGATAGTGTATTGTATTTGACCCAGGCTTACGCTACAACATGTAGCTTGGTCACTTGCTTTTTCTGTGTTCTTTCTCCTATTGCATCAATGAATAGCAGTCATTTTTTCTCGGTTCACTGGTGATGAGGTCTGGATGTTTTCTCAATGTTGGGTATGTGCATTTGATCATGACTTCATGATTAAATTACAGTTTAATGTCCTGATGGTGTTCTATGTTAATCCTATTATGTTTACAGTCAGGAGTTATTTGTATATACTATTGGCACATTGGATCTAATATCCAAACATAATCATGCAGGATGAACGCCTCACTTCACTACACCAGATTACATTGCAAGGCTGCTGGTAACTCAATTGGTAATGGTATCATCTCCCAAAGTACCAAATGTTCATGGTAATGATAAATATGATTTACTATAATTCATGCATAAATTCTAATAAATATACTTTGCTGTATAATCCATGATAAAATGCATTCTTGGCAGATGCTTTTTGAGGATCTCACTACAATTTATCTTTAGTGTCTGCAACATGCTTTCACTTATAACTATCTGTTTGCACTTGTAGGAATATACTTTGGACCTGAGAAGGCCACCATAATAAACACATATGCTGTGATGAAATCTGGTATGAAAAACCTCGACGAAAGTGGCAATAATGGTGCAATCAGTAGCCAGAAAGCACAAAAGCGCCTTGTATGTTCCGTCTCTTTCCCCTTTTTTGTGCTAGCTTGTACATCCTATGCTTGCTGATTCTCTGATTGCTAGTGAAACTTTACTTGTTGAATGCCTACTTCTAGTGAAACTTATTGCTAGTAAAACCTCTTGCTTGCGAATTGCCTATAAAATAGGAACCTTGCATCTGTCCACACAATATTCTACTGTAACCTTTTGCTCGTCCCTTTGGTACTTAGGCAAGCTAGATGTGACTATCATTTATAGCATCCTTTCTTTAAGTTCTGATTAGCTAGAGCTTATCTTGTTGGTTCAAGCTAGAAGTATTTCTAGTTGTTTCTTTTGTATGAACATGTATCAGCGTGCTAAGTAACTTGCAGATCTGTTTTTCCTTTTTATATCATGGTTAGGAATTTGTAATTCTTTTGCTGTAAGTTATCCTTTTAATTTAGTGGTTTTTCAGCAAGCTCAACCATGTTTCTTTTCTGCTGATAGTACACCTTGTATATCTTACTATGTTTGTCGGTGTACGCTATTATGAGATCTTACGAATTTTAGATAATGATTAATGAAACCTGGAGCACAACAGAAGGCAGAGATGTAAATAAACAGAACTAAGTCCGGCTTGCTACTATTGAAATTAATTGTAATATTGCAAATCTGGTTACTTTGGAAGCAAGACCTGATAGCTTCATAAACCTGTTATAAAATGGTTGGAGATTACTGAAATAGCTTCAAATCATGTGCTCTTATGTGCCTGTTCTCATTAATGTTGTATGACTTTGTAGGTAAACACGGATTCATCTCATGTTAGTTCAGAGGATGGCCCTATCGACCATGATGTTGACCATTGCAACAATGAAAGCGGCAATGATGAGGAGAACATTGGTGGTAACAATAACAATTGTGGCTTCAATCCTGATGGTGTCTCCCGAGAAGGATCTCACTAGTCACTTGCATGGCAATTGATGAATAATGGTCTTTATGGTATTTTGGATATGTGTGTAGTAGTACCATATGCTCCGGGCCAAACTTAGCAGCTTATCCTTTTGTTGCATTCACTTTTCCAAAGTGATGTCCCAGATCATTAACCTAGGAGGCTTTCTATCCATGTAGTTTGATATCACTGCAGTGTTTTGTGCACTGATGGATATGATAATTAGAGTGGTGGTAGCCAGTATGTATGTAGCACTGTTGTATGGAACTCTTGGTCAAGTCTATATATGGACTCAACTTTATGTGACGTCTATAGATTGTTTTTTTTGGATGCTTGGCTACCATTGATATATGATGTGGCAATTTTCTTAGTATCTATTTACCAGAAATTATATTGATTAAATGCAGAGTTAATCGCAATAAATGAAATATTGTTTTCCTGGTGTCCTTTTCCTGACGGGAACCATCACAATAAGCTGATTTCTAAACCTGACGGATCTAAGATTTTCCTGGGTGTGACCGACAGGAAAAACCGCCAGGAAAATAATTCCTGTCGGTTTACCGTCAGGCATTTGTCCATTTCCCTGTCGTTTTATTCCTGACGGACTTTGCCTGTCGGTCAACCGTCAGGAAAATATTTCCTGTCGGTAATCGCCATTTTCCTGTGGGTTTTTGACTGTGGGGAAAAGTACGGTTTCTGGTAGTGGCCATGCCTTCTTTGCAAGTGAATGTTGTGGTAAATCTAGGCAAAGGCCACCGATCCTTAGAAAATACAACATGAGCCATCACTACGACGGTATGGCCTTGATCTTACCACCACAAGCACTGTCGAGCATGGCTCAGTAAGGACGGCAATTTTATCCATGGACATGGATACCCGCGGGTACGTGGCCCGAATGAGCACGGTTTGGATACGTTTTTGTATCCATTGGTAGGGCATGTATATAATTTTGTACCCTTGGGCATATACCCAAACCCGACCCAATATTCCAATATTCTCATAAAATTTCCTTTATCTAAAATTGCAAGGAAAATTGACCAATCCCCACCGTAACTTATTTACTCGACCACCCCTTCTCATTCTCCTATCTCTTTGTTAAACAACTCATCATTAATATCGTTCATCTCCTCGGCTTACTCATCCCGCAACCATAGCCCTTTTTTTTTCTGAAAAGGAGTATATATTAATATCAAGCAGATACCAATTACACCCGGCCTCTGCACCAACAAGATGCCTAAAAACATTCAGAATGCACATTGCCAAAAAACAAAATAAAAAGAGAAAATATATAGAGAAAAAAAGGCCCTACCACGGTGATCAATCACCCCGTAGTAGTACCACTCTAACCACAACCAAAGACAGCAACCTGGACTACAAAGAAGGTTCTCCAAAAGTAACGCCTTCAAGAAGGAAACAATGCACAAGTGTTGTCATTGTCTGATCAAAGATCGTAGGTTTTCACCCTGGAGAAAGACCGCGTTCCAAAAACAATGCCTTCAACAAGGTCACTGTCAGGCGCAACCAATAAAGGCCAGACCTTGGGTTTTCACCCTGAAGATAACGACTCGGTACTCAAAGGAGTACCACCAACAAAGAAGTCCTCCAAGGCTACCGCCCCACTTGCGGAGGCTACTACAAGTCACTTACCACCTGGCTCACAGGAACTCGTGCCTGGTCTGGACGGGAACATATCCCGCAAGCCAAGTCTGAACAACTGCCTATGAAGCAAAGTCTTCATCGCCTCCAAGACCCCACCATCGCCGCTTGCTGGTCCTCCAATCACGCCATGGCATTCTCTGCATGTGTTGTTCCCTTGTAAATCTTGGTGCAGACATGTAACAAGGTATCAACAAAAACAGAGCTTCGTGATACCCTAGTGAAGCTAGTTATGCTGATATTGCGGGTGTACACGACCGCCCCCAATCCAAATAAGGTATCCAAAGAGCGCCATATACGCTAGTCCTTGGTTTCCTTCAAAGGAGAAGTCCGGAACTCACCGATGGTTAGATCAAAGAGGACTGATCACATGTAGAATCGTGACTTCGCGCGAAGACCACTAGGGCCACGCAGATCATCTCCGCGCCGGCCCCCAACCGGCCGCCGTACAGCCATGGGTTGCACCGTCGATGGATGTGAGCAGGAGCGAAGACCCGCAACCCGCCTTCTCCACCGGCCACGATCAGCCCCCTCACGGGAAGATGACCAGGATCTGAAGAGAGAAATCCTCATGAAAATCCTTTAGTGGTCACCACAATTCGCAGCTCGAGTGATTGGCCGATGCCGCCAGTTAGGTCTAAATAAGAGAACCTCCGAAATCAAACCCCTGACGATGGTTGCAGCCAAGCCAAAGACGCATCGGAGATGACTGCATGTAGTCGCCACAGATCTGACATGCCTCAAACTGCTGCCCATCCCTCCATTGTCGCACAACACGTTGTCAACTGCAGCCTCTCAACTTGCGGATCGGCATGGAACCACCGGGAGCCCCGCTGGGCCATGCATAGAGGAGGCCGCCACAAACCCAAATCGGGCAGCAGCAGGCCAAGAGCTGACGCCCCAACCTCCACACGCATCAGCCAACGCGAGATCTGGACGAGACGGCAACCAACATGCGCGAGAAGAAAGGTCCCGCCGCCGCCAGCCGCCGGTAGGCTTTGCCTGTTGATGAGCGCCGGCGTCGGTGAGGGAGGGATGGGCAGGAGGGGTTGGTACCGGAGGCGGCACGGGGATCCGCCCGAGTCGCCTCCTGGAGAGACGACGCGGGGGCTGGGGTTCTTTTGGAAGGCTCGTTGTGATTCAGTTACCACTGCGTGTCCTAAAGCAGCCATAGCCCATAGGTATAGCCGGCGCCGCCAGCCCTAGACAGGGTGCATCATTGTAGTAGGCAATGCCAAAGGCCAACGGCAGCTAAGCTCCATATATCCCCTCAAACCCTCCCTCTCAACTTCTACTAGCAGTCTAGCACGCAGGACGCAACAGACCAGCAGTGCACATGTGCGTCAGCTAGCTAGGCGGAGCAAGGATGTGTCCTGCAGGGCCGAGCATGCCGATGTGGAGCATGGCGGTGTACAAGAGCGCAGCGGTGCGCAGGAGAGAAGAAGCTCGACGGTACGGAGCTGGTGATGAACAGTAAAATCAAAAAACAAACGAAAACAAAATAAAAAAAATGATTTTTTTTGTATGATGAACTCTGACCAGAAAAAATTAAGTTCTTGCAAGTTTCAGCATGAAATAACATTCGTGGATATCGGGGCAAAATAACAAAATCAGCACTTCAAAATGCTTTAAAAAATAACATTTTTGGAGCATCGATTTTGTTGTTTTTGCCACGACTTCCACGAATGTGATTCTTTGATGAATTTTTGTAAGCACTGAAAACTTTTGTCAATATTTGCGCCAGAAAAGTTTCAGATTTTTGTGATTTTTATTTTTATTTTTTTCAGAATCTGCTGTTCATCCGGCTCATCTGAGTTCGAGCTCAAAAACTCTGCATCCGATCCACAGTAATTATACTTCTCTGCATCCTGCACCTTCTAAATGCAGGTTCAGTTTGCATGTTTTCAGGCAAGCGATCAAGCGGGGAAGGGGCAAATAACAGGGACTGGTTTGAGAGAAAGAATTAAAGAACATCGTGGAGGGAAGGCCGGCCACTTCCAGTAGTTCATGTCAGGAGTAGGTTAGTTGTCAGTTGTCATGTTAGTAAACTAAACCCTGGTTCAAAATACAGCCAAGAAAATAGCAAATCCTTTCTGCTAGAAGCCAACGGTGCCACAACATAAGCTGGCGTCGAGCAGATCGACTGCGACCGCCCCTCCATGATTGCATCTTATATTATCTTCCGATGGATCATCTAGCACCTCCATGATTCATCTTGGACTGGGCACCTACCCTTGCTTAATTCCATCTTGGACTGTCCTCGGCGGCCGGCACGAGCATGCGGTGGACACTATAAGTCAAAGCAATAGAGAAGTCCATATTTCAACCATCAATTGTCACCAAAGTTTAAGAAACAACCCCGAACTTCAAAACTGTCTATTTTGCAACCTCAAACTATGAAAACTCTTAATGAAGGAGTTGCAGAAAAAGCTTAAGATAATATACGTCTGTTTCAATAAACGGGGATGTGGGTAGGTTCTTCCGCAACAAAAAAGGCTTAAGACAAGGAGACCCGTTGTCTCCTATTGTTTTTAACTTTGTTGCGGATGCTTTGTCGGCCATGTTACTTAAGGCACGGACGGCAGGACACATCAAAGGGTTGGTGCCCAACCTGATTTCGGGAGGGGTAACGCACTTTCAATACGCTGACGACACAATGCTGCTTTTTGAACCGGACGACAATAGCATAGCTTCAATCAAGCTCTTGCTGCTTGCTTTCGAACTCTTATCCGGGCTCAAAATTAACTTCCTCAAGAGCGAGGTCATAACCATGGGGATGGATGACCAAGAGAGTAGGAGAGTGGCCAACTTACTCAACTGCAAGCTAGGGAGCTTGCCAATCAAGTATATTGGCTTGCCCGTTTGCCATAGCCGGCTGTCCATTAAGGAGTGGGAGCCCCTCTATGGTAAGGTAGCGGGTAGAGTGAGCCCTTGGCGTGGGAGGTTTATGTCTTCCGCTGCCAGGCTAATTCTTACTAACTCTAGCCTATCTTCCCTCCCAATGTTCACCATGGGAATGTTTCTGTTAGCGGACGGGGTGCACGCTAAATTTGACACGCCACGATCTCATTTCTTTTGGGAAGGAACGGGCATTAAGCGGAAGTACCACCTTGTCAAATGGGCCATAGTATGCTGGCCTAAATTTTTTGGGGGATTGGGCATCTTGAACTCCAAATTCATGAATGTCGCTCTCCTATCCCGATGGTGGTGGTGGTTAGCCCAAAATGAGTCGGGTCTCTGGGCTGATCTGCTTAAGGCGAAATATTTCCCTAACGACAACCTTTTCTCTGCAAAACGGTCGGGATCCTCATTCTGGAATGGAATCCAGGTTGTGCAACCCGCTTTCTCCTTAGGGGCGAAGTTTCAAGTCAGGGATGGTCAGTCAGCCCGATTCTGGTTGGACTCTTGGCTTGGCACTTCTCCTCTTTGGCAGAGTCACCCGGCAATTTTTCAAGTTGCCTCTAACACGGAGCTGATGGTTGGCGAGGCGCTTCGGACCTCGCCGCCTTCGGCCGGCTTCCTTAGAACTCTTCTCCCGAACGAGGAAAATGAATGGAATGAGGTGAAGGCCTTGATTGGCCAGCGCACAATCAATCTGGGTGCTGACGAGGTCTCTTGGAAGCTCTCTTCTTTGGGTTCGTTCTCGGTTAAGTCGTTGTATAGCAAACTAACTGAGGGCGCTGTGCTGGACATAGCTCGGGGGCTATGGAAGGCCGGCCTCCCGCTGAAGATACCTTTTGCAGATGTTCCAAAAACTGCTTACCGACGGCGGATAACGTCGCAAAACGTAACGGACCTTCCGACGGGTCGTGTGTGCTGTGCAGAACCATCAAAGATGCAAATCACACCTTCTTTCAATGTCACTTAGCCAGGTTTTCCTAGAGCGCAGTGAGAGCTGCTTTGCAGCAAAACTGGAACCCTTTGCCGGGTGCTGATCTTTTACAAATCTTACGTACGCAAAAGGGGGCTAGTGCACGGATTGTTTGGCGTTGCATAGGGGCGCTGCTTTGGTCCTTATGGACTGTTCGCAATAAGATGACCATTGAGAAGAAGTTTCCTTCTCACTCAGCTGATATCCTGTTCAAATGTCACATATTCTTGCAGACTTGGACACCGTTGGGAAAACCGCGTGATGAGGTGCGCATGATCGAGACGATGGCGAGGATCCATAGCATTCAGATGGAACCGCACCAAGTAGCTGCACAAGATTGCTATCTTTTGCATCTCATTACCTTCTTTACCTTATTTGCTCGTCGATGACTGATGTTATGCCAGCCTGCGTGCTGATGTTGGTGAACCTCGTTTTATGTTGGCTGTTTCTATAATGCTTAAGCTCGAATGCCGTCTTTCCAGACTATGTGAAGGCTGCCCTGTTAGCTTTATTAATTTAAAGCCGCACGTCTTTGGCGTTTTCGTACCAAAAAAACAATGAATGAGTTGCATGCATCATTCAGATACAGAGGCCGGGGGTAATCCTTCTTTTCTGAAAAAGACCCTATGAAAATTGGACAACTATCAACCCCCCTCGCCTCAAACTAGTTTTATGGACAGTTTTGACAAGTTTTCACTTGTTGACCGCCTAGTGAACAACCAACTCAGCCGCCACTTAACCAGATATCTAAACGTTATAACTTTTAATCGGTTCGGCAAAAAAAGAAAATTTAAGGATCGATCGCATGTTTGCTTGAGGGCGACGCAGATCCATCTCTGATATGCAGTTTTGCGGACCTTCAAAGCATAGTTGCCATGTTTCCGGTACGGTGGGAACGAGGAACGGGAACGAGGGACGAGAGTCGGTGGCTGAAAAAATAGGGTACAACGAGAGTATACATCTCTCGAATGATTTTTTTATAGCAGGGACGTGATCCAATCCGTTTGGATACGATGAACCCGGTATGGTACCATGGGTCGAGGAACACAACTCCTGAAGAACGACGACTCCCTGACGGTCAGAATTCCTTGCTGTTAATGGATCTCTTGCAACTAATGGACTGGAGGAAGAACGATGTGACGCCCGGATAATTAAGCTACAGTAAACCCCTGCAAATGGTGCCACGTCACCTCGGTTACTGTTGATAAACTCGAGTTGGTTCAAGCCGATTCAAATTCAAATTCAAAATCAGGCAAACAATAAAGGTTTTCAAACGTTAGAATTTAAAATGATCATCATGTGGCAAATAATCCGTAACTTATTTTGGGTGTTGGAACCAACCTTTTTCAAAATGTTTAAGTGCCTAAACTAAATAAAAACAGGGGCTAAAACAATTATTAAATACTTTTCAATAATAAACAAATGTAAAACTAATTTATTTAGTGCCAAATTAATTATGACAGTAGCCTAACTAATAATGCTAATTTAGGGGCTGAGTTGATATATTATAAAAAAAACTGCATATAAAGTAAAACTAAAAGAAACAGGAAAATAGAAAAAAA
>NC_041382.1:784476985-784482688 GCF_002162155.2 Triticum dicoccoides
CGGCCGCCCACGCAACGTGCAGGTGTGCTCAGGGCGATGGGCCCAGACCCCTGCGCGCTTAGGTTTAGACCGGCGTGCTGGCCTCTCTGTTGTGCCTAGGTGGGGCTGCGACGTGTTGATCTTCCGCGGTCGGGCATGACCCAGGAAAGTGTGTCCGGCCAAATGGGATCAAGCGTGTTGGGTTATGTGGTGCACCCCTGCAGGGAAGTTAATCTATTCGAATAGCCGTGATCTTCGGTAACAGGACGACTTGGAGTTGTACCTTGACCTTATGACAACTAGAACCGGATACTTAATAAAACACACCCTTCCAAGTTCCACAGACAACCCGGTGATCGCTTTTCCACAGGGTTACGAGGAGAGGATCGCCGGGTAGGTTTATGCTATGCGATGCTACTTGGAGATGCTACTTGGAGATGCTACTTGGAGGACGTCAATCTACTCTCTTCTACATGCTGCGAGACGGAGGCTTCCAGGAGCGTAGTCTTCGACAGGATTAGCTATCCCCCTCTTATTCTAGCATTCTGCAGTTCGGTCCACTGATATGGCCTCCTTACACATATACCCATGCATATGTAGTGTAGTTCCTTGCTTGCGAGTACTTTGGATGAGTACTCACGGTTGCTTTCTCCCCCCTTTTTTCCCCTTTCCTTTCTTTCTGGTTGTCGCAACCAGATGCTGGAGTCCAGGAGCCAGGAGCCAGCGTCGACGACGACTACTACATTGGAGGTGCCTACTACTACGTGCAGGCTGACGACGACGACCAGGAGTAGTTTAGGAGGATCCCAGGCAGGAGGCCTGCGCCTCTTTCGATCTGTATCCCAGTTTGTGCTAGCCTTCTTAAGGCAAACTTGTTTAACTTATGTCTGTACTCAGATATTGTTGCTTCCGCTGACTCGTCTATGATCGAGCACTTGTATTCGAGCCCTCGAGGCCCCTGGCTTGTATTATGATGCTTGTATGACTTATTTTATTTGTAGAGTTGTGTTGTGATATCTTCCCGTGAGTCCCTGATCTTGATCGTACACATTTGCATGCATGATTAGTGTACGATTGAATCGGGGGCGTCACAAGTTGGTATCAGAGTCGACTGCCTGTAGGAATCCCCCTTTCCAACTCCTTGGCCGAAGTCGAGTCTAGTCGTTGAAAAACTTTTACTAACATGGCTGTGTGGCCCATGGGCCCACGTCGCCATCGGGTGGTAGTAGGATCTTTTACTCCTCGACCTATACTCTGGGACTCTGATCTCTCTACTATTCGGGTTAAATGAATTTGCTAACTCTAAGATTAGGATCTCGTGATCGCATCCACCCGGAGAGCCCCTTACTGCAGAGGATCGCCTGCTACATCAGAAGATTCCGAAGATACTCTCTGATGTTCTCTCGAGACTTTGTGCCCATCACTTTTGCTATTCCTGACCACCGATAAATCCGTATGGATAACTACTTACACTTGCCATTCATATGATCATCCCCCATTGATCTTGTTATTACAAGATACCCCGAAGTTTTCTCTATTGTTTCAAGAATACTTTGTGCCTACTGCCTAGCAGTTCTTTGCCACATGAATACCCCTTCAAATAATTTCTCGCACTTATCGAGTATCCACTCATCCCCATTTGATTCATGTATTTCACAAAAGTCTTCGAAATGCCATTCGATCTTTCGAAAATCCCGAGCAGCCTATTCCTCTCGAAATTCTTGCTTGCTTGCATTATGGTTAGTCCCATAAGTCTCATAGTCTTATTGACATTCCTTGTCATTATCATTTTGAGTCTGTTGACTCAATATGTTTGCGAATTCCCGCAAACATCATTGATCCTTATAAATTACCTTTCCGGCTGAGCTGCCATTCTTTTAACTGGAATTGGTTCTCGACCAATCCAATTGTCGTTGATTGTACCCTAAGGCTATTCAACTTATCCATCCCTAATCAGAGCATTGCTTCTGATCCCTTGATTGGAAATCATAATTCCTTTGCATTTGACAATTGAGTTAGTTAGTTGTTTCTATAATTTGATCTCCTTGCACTCTTCTTCCTCTACTTGAGTACCGATGCTCACGTCAGATCCCTTGTGGACCATCAGGTCCATTGTTGGATTTTATCCGTCAGCACCCTTCATATTCAATAACTTTGTGAGATCTTCCCCTGATACATAATGCCTTTGGTAAATTGTATCCTCTGCTTTGTCAACCATGCTCTACCTCCGAGCTTGAGTTATTTACCCCTGAAGTTGATGGTATACGTTCCTAAGATGCCCCGATGGGTTGAACATATACCTTCCTTAATTTGTGTGAACCCAAGAGTTTTCATGGGTCATAATGTTCCGGTATTCCGCAAGTTAAACTTTCAAACTCTAAACATTCTTAACTTAGAGTAGTAAATGAGAAGTTGTGTATTGGAGAAGTGGGAGTCGACCTTGAACCTTGCGTTCATGCCCATGGACACGATGCTAATCTTATCATGGGTACTCCTCTTAAACCCTCTTTGGTATAAGTTCTTATATCTGGGATTTGGCCTTTTGCAATCGTGGTTCTGGCCATGTTCTCCTTTTTAATACCGTTTCTTGGACAAGTTGAAGTACTTGTCTTCTGCAGATCATTGCACCTGTCCAACCTTTACTTTGCTCCACTGTTGAGTATTAAGCTCTGGTATCTCAAGAATATCATGGAACTGCATAACTTATTATGGGTTCTTCATCAACTATTAATTCTCACTGATTCCAATTTTCTCGGGTTCTGGGTTGTCGTCAATCGAGAACACCGATTCCACATTTCGGTTCGATAACCCTAAGTAATTTTCGTTGCTTATGAGTTTAATATTCCTTCCCATCATTCCTAGCTTGTTCGGCTGTATCATTGTCGTGATGATTCTAACGGTGCTACCTGGTCCTTATTCTCGGAGCACCAATTTTCGACGATGAACTAACCTTACGTCGATTTTCCTCGTCATACCCTTGCACCTTAAACAACAAGCTTGAGTTCGAGTTCGTGTCGTAACTGTGGTTCCAATAACCTCTTGCTTCATCATTCCTTTGACTTGTTGTCGTCGCTGATTGACTACATCTGCCTGAAATCTCTCGACATTTGTGTCGTGATCATCATCAACCTTATGAGCTCCTCCAGGAATTCAATTGAATTCATGATGGGTAATACCATCCTTGCCCTCGATGATTCCTGTTCTCATCAACCACTTTATTGCCTTCCGTTCAACACAACTTGTTCGTGTTTTGTGTAAACCTTGGGATCACTGCTACCCAGCAGTTGATCTTCCTTACCTCGGAAGTATTACCATCTCTTTTTGTCAAGAATGTGGTGAGAATTTCACCACCTCTTAATAATTCTTGATATCATAATACTTCTTGTCATCTTCGTTCATTCCTTGGTCCCCGTATTGTTTTCAACCGGAATACCGACAATGGAGCTATGACGTGTGAATTGAAAACTTCTAACAACCCTATTGCTTTGAAGTGAATGGGCGATAGTTCATTCTAAGTCCTTCGCTAATTGAATCACCATTCTGACATTGGTCGTGCAACCCAACCCATATTTCGGGCGCACCTTTCAACCAATGTTTAATTGTGTATGTTTTCCTCGAGCATACTTCCTTGTATCATTTGATCTGACAAATGTTATCTCCTTGTTCACTTAATGGTGGAAATCCATCTTTTGGGAATCTCGGTGAATTGCCGTTGAGTTCACCAGACACCTCCTTGTCCTCTCCTTGGGTTAATGATGGGCTCTTGTTAACGGAAATCACTTCATAGTTCATTTCCCCGAGAGTCTTACAATGTCATCTCGTCAATTTGCGTTGCACCTTTTCTTCTCAGGTATCCTAAGTCTGAGGTATCCTGACACCAATCGGATCTGAATCTCGGTCAGATATGATGGTTGGGACAACTTTCCAAGAGTCATGATGTTGATCCTTTGATGACCCGGTAACATGATGTCATGCCTAGCACCCCCCTCCCCCCGGCTGGAGGACCTATCATTATAGATTCTTTTTCAGCAAGGTTATCCATTCATCCATGAGGAAATTGTAAGACTTATTCTACAAGTTATTCCTGATGGATCCTTCGTGTTTCCAAAGTCTGATCTTCACCTGAAGACCATGTCACTGCTATCTCGAAGCATGTCAATGGTACTCCGATTTTCAACAGGCACGTTTGAAGCACGATGCTATATTTTAATTATCAATTATCCTAACACCGTTGTATGAGTAATATCATGAGATTCCTCCACCCCTTACCTAAATGGTTTTCTACTTTATATCCTGTCATGGATATCTTGCTCTGCTTGTCCTTGGGAAGGATATACCCTCGAAATATGTGTTTAAACATATTTTCCTTTCCATTGTTCTGTCTAATCTGATGATCATATTTTCCTTCCATTGGTTTGTTTAAACCTCTTCTATGATCTATATGATCTAAGCAGTAATAATTCACTGCTTATGTAAACACCTCGGTGTACAACTCTGCCAGTGAGACCCTGTTTCTATTGTTGATGACATTTTGGTAACCGCCGACGGACGAGAACTTTGCCTCTTGGCCCGCCTCGTTTCAACGAGCAGGATAATGGTTCTCTTTGTCCCTCGCCCTTGGTACCGACCTTGTTGCCAGCATACCTGACAAGCTATCCACTGACATGCCTCTCTGTCGCGGCTGTGCAAGATGTCACCACCCTTCCACTTTCAACCCACCTGGTGGGCCCATAACCCACAGTTCCACAGGATCGAAACCTGACTCTCCTATACACCCTGTTGTCCAAGTTATTCCTCGCGCTTGGCTTCGTATTTAATTCACGGGCCACCTTCCTAATGCTCTATTCTGGTATCAGACGCAATACTTACTCTCGCTGCTCTGAAACCCTTTCTCACTCTGGTTCAGACTTCGAGCAACTATCTATCCACTTGGAACCTCTTATTGTACCTTCGTACCTTACTCTTGATGTATTCGATATGTTCAACTCGAGAGATAATCTTATGCTCATTCATGGGCTAACCCCCAGATTGTTTCCCTCATAAGCATTCTGTCGTAGCCGGGCTGCCCCTTACCTATTCGTAAGTACGTTGGAGTTCCCGAGAAAAGAACGACATCACAATGATAACCTGAAGTAGACAAATGAAGACTTCAATGTAATGGATTGACCTCTTCGAGAAGAACAACCGAGACCAAGAACACTCCCTAGAATTTCGTAACCCGAACCTTCCCCCTTTACTTCCCTCTTAAATCTCGGGACGAGATTTCTTATAGTGGAGGAGAATTGTGACGCCCAGATAATTAAGCTACAGTAAACCCCTGCTAATGGTGCCACGTCACCTCGGTTACTGTTGATAAACTCGAGTTGGTTCAAGCCGATTCAAATTCAAATTCAAAATCAGGCAAACAATAAAGGTTTTCAAACGTTAGAATTTAAAATGATCATCATGTGGCAAATAATCCGTAACTTATTTTGGGTGTTGGAACCAACCTTTTTCAAAATGTTTAAGTGCCTAAACTAAATAAAAACAGGGGCTAAAACAATTATTAAATACTTTTCAATAATAAACAAATGTAAAACTAATTTATTTAGTGCCAAATTAATTATGACAGTAGCCTAACTAATAATGCTAATTTAGGGGCTGAGTTGATATATTATAAAAAAAACTGCATATAAAGTAAAACTAAAAGAAACAGGAAAATAGAAAAAAAAGGAAAAGGTCAAA
>NC_041382.1:784482949-784488605 GCF_002162155.2 Triticum dicoccoides
GCAACCATCTGCCAGCGCCGCGCCTGGCCTCGTCCTCGCACAGGCGCGCCCCTGCCGCGGCTCTGCATCACTCCGTCGACGCCCGAGCATGCCGCCGTGGCCCCCCTGCTCACCCGCGCTCCGGCGCCGCCCGTTGCGCGCTCGCCGCGCTCCCCTCGACCGCGCCCCTGGACGCCCCTCCTGCGCTCACCGTGGCCTCGCCCGCGCCTTCCCGGTCCGGCGCCGTGGCCGCTGTTGCGCCTGCCGGCCACGCCCTGCCGTGGCCCGCCTCCCCTCTCGCCTGCAGCCGGCGCCCAGCCCACCTCGCCGGTGCTGGCGCGCGCGCCTGCGGCGGCCGCCCGGGTTCGCCCGTTAGCGGGTGGCGACCGCACCATGCACCCAACGCCCGCAAGGCCCCATGGGCCACTGACCACAGGGCCCGCCCCCATAACGTTTTATTAAAAGAAAAAAAAGAAAAGGGGAAAAGGAATTTAGATAAATATAATTAATAAAAATAATAATGAATAAAATTAATTAAATAATTAATTAATTAAGTAAATAATAAATTTAATTAATCCTGATTAATTAAACCTAATGACTAATTAACCTAATTAACTACTGTTAATTAAACTTAACTAAGATAATTAGTTAACAGTCACCAACGAACGGGACCCACCTGTCAGGTTGACCAAGTCAACCCTGTTGACTGCTGACGTCAGCATGACATCATGCTGACGTCATAAATTCATTTTTCGAATTAATTAATTAATTAATTAAATTCCAGAAATTAATAAAATCTTTATAAAATCATATCTTTTAATCCGTAACTCGGATTAAAATATTTTCAACATGAAAGTTGCTCAGAACGACGAGACGATTCCGGATACGCAGCCCGTTCGTCCACCACACACCCCTAACATATCAAACACGCAACTTTCCCCCTCCGGTTCATCTGTCCGAAAACACGAAACACCGGGAACACTTTCCCGGATGCTTTCCCCCTTCGTCGGTATCACCTACTACCGCGTTAGAACACGTCTAGCTCTGCTTGTTGTCCTGTTATGCACTTGATTGCTATGTATTTACTGTTTCTCCCCCCTCTTCTCTCCGGTAGACCCCATGACGATGCTGATGCCCCTGTGGTCGACTACATCACCGACGACCCCTCTCTCTCTTGCCAGAGCGACCAGGCAAGCCCCCCCCTTGATCACCAGATATCGCCTATTCTACTCTATACTGCTTGCATTAGAGTAGTGTAGCATGTTACCGCTTTCCGTGAATCCTATTCTGATGCATAGCCTGTCATTGTTGCTACAGTCATTGATACCTTACCTGCAATCCTAAATGCTTAGTATAGGATGCTAGTTTATCATCATTGGCCCTACATTCTTGTCAGTCTGCCTTGCTATACTATTGGGCCGTGATCACTCGGGAGGTGATCACGGGTATATACTATACATACATACATACATACTATACAGATGGTGACTAAAGTCGGGTCAGCTCGATGAGTACCCGCAAGTGATTCTGATGAGGGGGCTGAAAGGACAGGTGGCTCCATCTCGGTAGAGGTGGGCCTGGGTTCCCGACGGCCCCCGACTGTTACTTTGTGGCGGAGCGGCAGGGCAGGTTGAGACCACCTAGGAGACAGGTGGGCCTGGCCCTGTTCGGCGTTCACGGATACTTAACACACTTAACGAGATCTTGGTATTTGATCTGAGTCGGCTACGAGCCTATACGCACTAACCATCTACGCGGGAGTAGTTATGGGTATCCCGACGTCGTGGTATCAGCCGAAGCACTTCAGACGTCAGCGACGGAGTGGCGCGCGCCGGATTGGACTGGAACGCCTGCTAGGCTAGGTCTGCTTCCGGCCGCCCACGCAACGTGCAGGTGTGCTCAGGGCGATGGGCCCAGACCCCTGCGCGCTTAGGTTTAGACCGGCGTGCTGGCCTCTCTGTTGTGCCTAGGTGGGGCTGCGACGTGTTGATCTTCCGCGGTCGGGCATGACCCAGGAAAGTGTGTCCGGCCAAATGGGATCAAGCGTGTTGGGTTATGTGGTGCACCCCTGTAGGGAAGTTAATCTATTCGAATAGCCGTGATCTTCGGTAACAGGACGACTTGGAGTTGTACCTTGACCTTATGACAACTAGAACCGGATACTTAATAAAACACACCCTTCCAAGTTCCACAGACAACCCGGTGATCGCTTTTCCACAGGGTTACGAGGAGAGGATCGCCGGGTAGGTTTATGCTATGCGATGCTACTTGGAGATGCTACTTGGAGATGCTACTTGGAGGACGTCAATCTACTCTCTTCTACATGCTACGAGATGGAGGCTGCCAGGAGCGTAGTCTTCGACAGGATTAGCTATCCCCCTCTTATTCTGGCATTCTGCAGTTCAGTCCACTGATATGGCCTCCTTACACATATACCCATGCATATGTAGTGTAGTTCCTTGCTTGCGAGTACTTTGGATGAGTACTCACGGTTGATTTCTCCCCCCTTTTTTCCCCTTTCCTTTCTTTCTGGTTGTCGCAACCAGATGCTGGAGTCCAGGAGCCAGGAGCCAGCGTCGACGACGACTACTACATTGGAGGTGCCTACTACTACGTGCAGGCTGACGACGACGACCAGGAGTAGTTTAGGAGGATCCCAGGCAGGAGGCCTGCGCCTCTTTCGATCTGTATCCCAGTTTGTGCTAGCCTTCTTAAGGCAAACTTGTTTAACTTATGTCTGTACTCAGATATTGTTGCTTCCGCTGACTCGTCTATGATCGAGCACTTGTATTCGAGCCCTCGAGGCCCCTGGATTGTATTATGATGCTTGTATGACTTATTTTATTTGTAGAGTTGTGTTGTGATATCTTCCCGTGAGTCCCTGATCTTGATCGTACACATTTGCGTGCATGATTAGTGTACGATTGAATCGGGGGCGTCACAAACGAGGAGTCCTTGAGAAAAGAAACGACGGCGTGAGTAAATTATGCCTCGCGCTGTTGGATCCTCGAACCTGAATCGAGGAGCAGGCTGCGGGGACGCTGAATCTTCATCGAATCGTACCGAATCCGACGTCGTTTCCGAATCCGATTCCGGGTCGATGAATCGGGATCGAGGGACGGCCTACCGTTCCCCGTTTCCGGCTACTATGCTTCAAAGTAGCTTACCAAAGACGAAGCCATTACTATTGAAAAAAAATAGATCTGGGTAGCACCCCGGACATGCCATTGAACTCCAGATTTGGACCCTTGCTTGATGATGATCCCGGAGGACGAAACAATACCCGCCAACCGCCAACCGCATGTCTCCTACTCGACTCTCCTCTATTCGTGTTGCTGGGCGCCTTTGCTGCCGCACGCGGCCGGCAAGCAGGCCACTGTAGATCCACAACCATAACAACTGTAGCCTAAAAATTGTGGTAATTAGATTACGTTGCCACATCTACCCTCTCTTGTATATGCTCTATATAGCCTAATTGCCTAATGCGATAGTATTTTTGCCCTAGTTTTTTGATTTGTTTTTCTCCATGGACATTAATTGATCTAGCCTATTGAAAGGTATCATTTGAAGAGAACTCAGTCATCAGATCCAGATATCTGAGAGCATCTCCAGCCGCGCCCCCAACAGGCCCTCCCAGGCCACTTTTTCGGCGCCGACGTCAAAAAACGCCCCAGTCGCGCCCCCAGGACGTCGAAAATTGCCGGTTCGGCCCTTTTTTCCGCCCGGCGGTCACAGGCCGAACCCGGCGCACTAGGGGGAAATTGGGGACTCCGGCGCAAGGGAAAAACGCAGCTGGCCCACACCGTCAGGGGAAAGTCAAGGTTTTCTTCCCCGACTCGCCTCCCACCCCCCGCGCCCTCGGCTGCCACTAGCTATATCCCGGCGCCGCCCGCCGCCCTTCACCGCTAGGTAGCCATTCCCCACCGGAAAAATAGCAGAGCGTCGCCGCGGCAGCCCCTCCAACAGCAGCTGGGCGTTTCCGGCCGCCGTTTCCGGCCGCGGAGGGGCAGTTTAGCGGCGGGTACAGACCCACCGGGCGCAAGGTGTTCAGTGATTTGCATGCCTCGGTGATGGACTCGGATGACGAGGAAGCGCTCGCTGCGATGCTGGAGGAGGAAGCCGAGGCCGACGTCTAGGAAGAAGAGCATCTCATGGTGGTCGCCGCCCTCGCCCAGCTGCAGGCGAGCAATGAAAAGCCGCGGCGAGGTGGCTCGGCGCCGGGGCGAGTGAAAGCAAAGAACCGACATCGTCTTGAAGGCTACTGCATGCTCTACTCCGACTGCTTCGCCGATGCTCCACTTCACGATGAGAAAACATTTCGGCGCCGTTATCGGATGAGCCGAAAGCTCTTCCTCAGGATTGTGAATTCCATCCGGGAGTCCGACAACTACTTCAAGTGCAAGATGGATTGCACCGGCGCCCTTGGATTCACCTCCATCCAGAAATGCACGACAACGATGAGGATGCTTGCATACGGAGCTCCCAGTGATTCACTCGATGACTATGGGCGCATGGCCGAGTCCACCAGCATAGAGTGTTTCTACAAGTTCTGTCGGGTAGTGGTGGCAGTGTTTGGACCGCAATACTTGAGAACACCCAATGCGGAAGACACTGCTCGGATCCTAGCACAGATTGCAGCAAGAGGATTTCCTGGGATGCTTGGAAGCATCGACTACATGCATTGGAAATGGAAGAATTGCCCATTTGCTTGGCAGGGGATGTACAAAGGCGCCAAAGGCGGTTGCAGTGTGGTACTTGAGGCAATGGTCACACAGGACCTCTGGATTTGGCACTCCTTCTTTGGTATGCCAGGAACTCACAATGACATCAACGTGCTGCAATGCTCTCCTGTCTTTTCCAAGCTTGTTGAATGTCATTCTCCTCCGGTGAACTTCGAGATCAATGGGGGGTACTACAACAAGGGGTACTATCTAACTGATGGCATCTATCCGAGATGGTCGACATTTGTGAAGACGATCTCAAACCCTGTGCCAGGAGGCAAGAACGCCTGGTTTGCGAAGATTCAGGAGGCTTGCATGAAGGATGTCGAGCGGGCATTTGGTGTGCTCCAATCTCGATTTGTTGTTGTCCGGTACCCCGCTCAGACCTGGTCCAAAGATCAAATGTGGGAGATTATGACTTTCTGTATCATCTTGCACAACATGATCATCGAGAGCGAGCAAGAAGACCCAGTGTTTGACACTGAACCATACTACAGGCAGGGTCCTCTAGCCGAAGTTGATCACCAGCTACCGGCAACATGGACTGCCGATCTCAGTATGCGTCAGGAGATCCGAGACCCACAGGTGCATCATCAACTACAGAAAGATCTGATTGAGCATCTATGGAGGCTCAAGGGGACGCCGTGTGATGAAATATGAGTTTTTATTTGTTGAACTATATAATTTGTATTGAACTATTTGTTGTTGTACTATTTTCTTGAAGTATTTGATTTTTCTGTGATCAAATATGTGATAAGTAAAAATTGTGTTGATAATTGAACGCCGAGACACGGCGAACCACGCCGAATATGGGCCTATTCTCGCCCATATGGGCCCTTTATTCGCCGAAATGGGGCTGAAAAGTGGGCCAATTTCGGCGCCTGGGGGCGACGACTGGACGCAAAACCGCCCATCGCCGGCTCGCCCCCAGGGGGCGATTTTTATGCATCCTTGTG
>NC_041382.1:784488887-784502228 GCF_002162155.2 Triticum dicoccoides
ACGTAGGTATGTCTTGCACTTTCTTTTTAATGCAACACAGAATGTGATATATGATACTATATTTCTTTTCGTTATATTGTTTGTGGTTACTATACTTTGTATTGCAATTAGACTTTAATCTTCATAAATTAGTATCAAGTTCGCATAAAGAGTGAATGAGCGAACCCAATGACTATATTTTCTGGCTCCGCCCCTGCTACCATATGGATGTCGCCGCTGTCACACCATCTCCACTTAAACAAACTAGCAAGCAAATCCATCACCCATCACGGAGTAGAACGTTGTGTCGAGGAATGATCTGAAGCTTTATTTACAACTTATAACTGATGACACGAATTAGCAGCAAAAGATGGTATAATAATGCATGTGTCAGTATGATATAAGGTCCATATCAATTGTGTACTCTGTCATTTTATACTCAAAAAGTAGCTAATGAGCGTTAGGTAAGCGAAGAATATTTTATCCGCTCCATCTCGAAGTAGTTAATGTGCGTTAGGTAAGCAAAAGATATTTTTTTATACGCTCCACCTCAAAGTAGTTAATTTGGGTTAAGTAAGCGAAGATTTTTATCTGCTCCACACTCAGAAGGAGTCAGACCGGTCATTTTCTTTCCTGTCTCACAAAGCAACTAAGGCAAAGCTTTTCCTCCACTCGATCTCCTCAGGCGAAATTCTGGATTCATTTTCCTTCTGTGTGCCACTCCGGCAATCAGTGGTGGGAAGTGGAATATTGCCTGCTCCGTCTAGTAGATAGGTTAGGATTAATCCTCGCAGGGGTAACGCTCGGACGGATTGCGATGCTTCTTCTTTGAGTCGGCTTTGATAGATGGAGCTCCATCGTAGATTTCTGTTAACTCCTCAAGGCCGCGAGGTTAGGGTTCCTCATGGTGCGTACGCGATGACAATATATATTTGGTGCCAGATTCTTCGGATCGATTGAAGGCTTCAACAACAACGACTGCGGCTACGGGGCATTGGTTCTTAGGGGCACGTCCACAAAGACTTCCCGGCTGTCATCAGCAGGTCAGACCGGCTCTGGTATGGGAGATGTGTCAGTGACTTGTTCTAGCAGCATCAAGGGTCATTCAATGGTCCAAGGTCCTCGATGTAAATTTTTATTATGTTTTGGGTACTTTGTACTTTTGATCAACCTTTAGAGCTGAGTCATTTTCAGAAAAATTTTGAAGGAAACAAGCAAAGCAACGAAGGGAGACATGAGGCAAGATAAGGGTGTGGTGGCCCCACAGCTAGCCTTTCTCTTCTCTCCACAGCTATAGGTTAGCACGTGAACCAAAGAGGAGAGATCTTTCTATAAATATACCCCTACATCGTCCAGCCACAAGACATACAAACTAAGACAAGCTTGGTGCCTTGCTCTAGCTAGCCGTCCTACTATATCAACTTTAAGCATTAGTGTTCTCCCCACCACTCACCCATGGCCAGTTTCCAGATTACACCATTCGCTGGACTCTTGGAGAACACCGAGTTTAACTTCCATAGCTTGTACTTGCACAACATTTCTTCTGGACCAAACCCAACCAGAGGAGCCATAATAAACGACAATGCTGTCAATGGGTGGGGCCAGACATTCGTTGTCGACTGGACAATATATGATGGCACTGGCCATGGCGCGAAGCTAGTTGGTCGTGCCCAAGGCCAGCAAATCTATGCTAGTAAATGGAGTCATTCCGTCACCCTTGAGTTCATGGATGGAAGGTATGTGTACATGTTGTTTTTATTTTCCATGTGTATTTAGGTATATTGCTTGATTTCATAGTTTTACAACGTAGGCTAAAGTTCACAGAGAGTACACTTGCCCCTTTTTTCCGTTGTAATTCTGAGCATCCGATGCTAGCTCTCGCTTTTCAGAAAGAAAGAAGAGCTTACATAAGGTTTTGTAGGTGAACGGCAACATCTCTGTGCATTCGGGCACGGGCGAACTAAGCTTTAGCTTCTTGTTAGGATACTAAAAGTCCCATTGCACAGGTTTAAGGGCTCCACGCTCCAGTTAATGGGACTCTCAGCGACGTTTGAGCAACCAAGTGAGTGGTCTATCACTGGCGGGACAGGTGATCTTGCGATGGCGCGTGGTGTAGTCAAGGTAAAATTCCATGAAGTAGTAGAGGATGGAGACACATGGGAGCTTAGCTTCCATGGATTTTGCAGCATGCAGGTGAGGAGAGTATTTATTTATTAGTTGAAGCTTTTTTTTGATGCTTTAATTATGTCCAAGTTCATCAACCAATTCAATTTTCGGTACCGATGCTTGTTGCCCAGCCGTTAAGAATATAGTTAAGCTATCTGATGCGGATCATATTTATTGCTTGTCCATGATATAGAGCTTGCCCACTCTCACAAAGGCTGGCCCATGGGGTGGACATGGTGGTTCAGGTACGGACTCAGAACAGCCATGGCGCATAGAAAGTATGGCGATCGTCCATGAGGGGACAATTGCTAAGTTTTCATGCACTTATGTTGACCTGTCTGGCAAGAGGCGCACAACGGGTTCTTGGGGTGGTGGTAACGGTATCCCCACAAAGGTTTGTTTTTCATGCATGTTTTGGTTCTGGGATTGCTAATTTTTCATTACTTCAATAGAATGAGAACAGAGGGGAGACTCCCCCTGTCTTATTCTTATAGGAGATGAGAATACTTGAACCCGGGCCGGCGACAGCAACCTTTGTGCTGTCTACCACTCCACCCAGAAGAGCTTCTCATTACTTCGATGGATATAATTCATATAATCAATGTACTTAGCTAGCTGGGTTTGGCCGGTATTGTTTGTAGATTTTCCAAAATTGCAAGGTCAGTTGTTAATCAATGATTTCCTTTCGTTGACGTGTTGCAGGTCCAGCTGGGGCCTCGGGAGATTTTGAAAGCAGTGTCTGGAACACATGTCAGCCTTAACAATGGGCAGACTGTTATTGAGTCACTGAAGTTTGTCACGAACGAAGGAACATACGGACCATTTGGACGTACAACTGGTACGCCTTTCAATGCTGATGTGTCAGAAGACCAAAGCATCGCTGGCTTCTTTGGCCGTGCCGATGATACACAACTCATCGCATTTGGTATTTACACAGTTTGAATTATGTTAGTGCCTGCCCACGGTGATGCGCGCAGTTTCAGTTTTAGTTCAACCCAACGCTGTTTTCTTTGTTTAACTCGATATGATCGATGGAGTGTCCATCGGGACCTCCATATTGCAGTTTTTAACTCGCCCCCGGTATCTCGGTGCGTGCTTTGTCGTCACTCATTATGTTGATTAAATCTATTATGTTTGATGGTGAGAAATAAAATTCCCCCGTTCAGTGACGTGCAGTCTTCGTCGATGTTTCATTGAATTTATCTGTTTTCTTCCACTCATGAGTTGGTGATGGCGCCCGTAGACCCCATGCATGAATCATGTGCGTGCCCCACTAAGTCAAGTCTACGATGTCATCAGACTTTTCTGGACAGCAGCTTGAGGCTGAATAAACCAGGAAAATGTGTAGAGAATTGGCGACAACAAAGGATGCACCAGCAACGTGCTTTTGGAAGTTCTATGAAAGCTAATTTCACAGCAAGGGCATCGAGAGTTGATGTCCTGGACAAAGTTTATCTTCTGTTAATTCAGTCAACACTGATTTGATGCATAGCAATTTGAGCAAGTTGTATAAATTGCCTGCAATACTAGTAAAAGCGGGCATGCTACTGGAAATTCTAGCACAGCTAAAGTTAAAGAAAGGATAGCAATTAGACGACTTTGATGTCCTGAACAAAGTTTTCAAGATGTCCTTTAATCATTCTAGAAATTAGACAAGCTTTGAAAGACTTTGCTATACTGGAAATTCTAGCAAAGCAAAAGCTAAAGTGAAAGATATGATAGGGATAGCGATTAGACAGACTTTGCTATCCTCGATAAAGTTTTCAAGATGTCTGTTGATTATTCTTGTGACTAGACAGGCTTTACAAGACTTTGCTATACTGGAAATTCCAGTGGAGCTAAAGCTAAAGTGAAAGAAAGGATATCAAGAGGAAGAGACTGCATTGCGCTTATTCTGAGACTGCCCTTTCACCCTCAGATGCTGGGACATGCTTACACCACACAAAAAGAGAGACACATGTGTAATACATGAAGTAATGCTAGCTCTAGCTGAATTACGAAAATAAGTGGGTATGAACCTAATCATTATGTCTTTCTGGCGATTGGATGCAAAGAAATGATAAGATCTTCAGGCACATTAATCCAAGTTTTATATCCTGGGAAGTTCTACTCAAGAGAGATCTTGTTATACTACAACACAGAGTCAAGCTCAAATTCAAGCAAGCTTTTCAAGACTGGAGAAAAGCTCACTTTTACTTTCCTGATTGGTTACCATGATGTTTCCTAAGAAAGGCATTGGATAGTTTGGTGGGCTTTTTCTTTTTCTTTTACCTTCATATATATATATATACACTTTGATTTATTGAAAATATACCGTAGACCGATTGTTCTACGATCTCTTGCCTCAAAAATTGTAGCTAAGCTAAAGTAACTGCATGTAGAGCAAAAGACGAGTCAAGATGTAGCCACCACTGGAGGTAGTTGTACGATGTATGTTGACCATGACACTATTTTACTTACCAACTGTTTGACTCAATTATTCAAGCAGTTATTGTTTAGTACTTCCTATAAAGTTGTACTAAATCAGTGACATTTATTTTGAAACGGCGAGAGTACTGATCATTCAACCATGTCGCAGAATTCTTATATGTGCACATGGATGGGCCCTCTAACTGATATATCCTCTAAAGTCCGATGGCCCTCGGAGTGAAGCATTGATGCATAGAGCAAGTTGTACCAACTGCCTGCAGGAATAACAAAAAAGGAGTTAAGACGTAACAACTGCTGGAAGTTTTTTTTGAGCATCAGTACAGACACAAGCGCTCATATACACGCGCATATACTCACCCCTATGAACGCACACACGCACACCCTACCCCTATAAGCACCTCCGAGAGACTGAGCCGGCATATCATCTTGAGATTTACGAAGTCACCGTAGGCACTTCGTCGTCGACGGGCACGTCTCCTCCCACTGAAAGTGCATCGCCGGAAATCTTGAAATAAATCCAGAAATAATGCGAGCATCAGGATTTGAACCCTGGTGGGTTGGGGATACCACTGTCCACCTAACCAACTCAACCACAGGTTGATTCGCACAACTGCTGGAAGTTGTTGTACCTGTGGATATGTTGATCGACCATGACGTAACACCTACCACGATTTTGTGACTTAATTATTCTTTTCTTTTTTGATTGAGAATAAAATACTCGATTCTTCAAGCAGGTTGCAGCCTGATAGGCGTCCATCGGAAGTCGTAAATGGCCTGGGAATTGGGCAAGGCCCAAAAAGGCACGCCCATTGTAAAACAATTATTTTTCTTCTAGAAGTGCTGCAGTGACCATAGTTTTTACACATCATTATATCTGCAAAAACCAGTGATAAGTAAGGTGCCACAAAATGAAAATATGTATCTTAGCATGTGTGCCTAAATATTAGATCAAGAGGCACTCTTATTGCACTTGTCTCCAGCATCCTGGACATTTTAGCTGCAATGGAGCCTTTGTAAGGGCTCCTTTGGTTCAAAGGAATTCCATAGGATTTTAAAGGGTTAGAATCCTTCGGATCTTTTTCTACATTGGTTGGATTGAGTCATATAGGATCTTTTTCCTATGAAATCATGTGTACTAGATTTTACCGGAAATCTAGCATCCACTCTAACCTTTTTTTTTCACTTGCTTTGTTTTTTCTGTGACATCAAACACTATGTGTTAATCCTAAGGGATTCAAGTGGGCATGCCACTTCAATCCTTTGTTTTTTTTTCTATTCCTGCATTTTGAGAATCATACGAATCAAAGAGGGCCTAAATTGTTGTTACTCAGTTATTCATGCATGATTGATTCATGTAACAATGAACCTCCGTGAGCTTACCCATGCGTGCGGTGGTCCAAATTCCAAACCACTTTATTATTCTTGCTAGTTGGCAGCATACGACAGCAATAGGTATGGTGACCCTTCTTAAAACTAGAAGCACACGTGGAAACAGTAAACATATAAGCAGACATCAGTGGCGGATACAGTGGGGGTTCCGTGGGTGCCTTGGCACCCCCTCAAAAAATGTAAAATCTTTTTTTATCTAGTACTCTTAGTTTAATTCTATGTGTATTATAAGGGTAGAATGATAAACTGGCATTTTTGTATGGATATACCAGACATTTTTGTTGTGAGTGAGAAGATTGGCACCTCTTGTGGTTAAGTCGTTAAGATCTAGTTATTATACTTTAAGAGGAGACTTACAGAATACAGACCGTATAGTATCCATTGATGGTACCTTGTTACGGTATGTATTTTCTGTAAATTTGAATTTTGCCGATGTACTAATGATCTATACCAAGGTTTTGGTTACCAAATGGGGCATTTTTACCGAGGGGGACCGGTAAATGTGATTACCACGGTTACCACGAAATTTCGAGAGAAATTTGAACGAATTTCGAATGAAATTTATAATTGAATTTTGAATTCAAATTCTTTCAAATAGATATAGATAGCACTTGAACTTATATTTATCATAAAAGAGCTACAAGCTCAGTGGAACGTTGTTTACGCGCATGCTGTGAGGTGCTGCCACACTTTACTATACTTTGAGCGTTTGAATTAAAAAAATTCAAACAATCGAATTTTTTTGCTGGAAATGCCCATTTACCGAGGGGGACTGAAATATGCGGTAACCATGGTAAATCTCGAAATTTCGAGCGGTAACCAAAACCCTGATCTATACTACTCCCTTGTATCAAAATATAAGAGGTTTTTAGATACGGAGGGAGTATATTGTAGTAAATTTTGAATTTTGAATTCATGGGCGGTGTACTGATGCAACTTTGAGTTTTGGCTTCCACGAAACATCGAGCATGAAAATAAATAATTGGCCAGCATTTGATGATAAGAAAATGGAGTACAATGTTGATGATAAAAAAAAGAAGGCACAGTGTCTCTGTGAGTCGGGACATGGTGTCACTGCCACACCATTGATTCCGTCGAGCTGGAGCTGGATGGCTCGCCGCGTCTGAGCAGACCGCCGCCGCTGCTGGCCTCCCCGGCCGAAGGTTCCTCGTTCCTGCTCCCCTGCCCCCTCCTCTCCCGTCCTCCCCACGGATCTGCACGGTGCATGGGACTCGCAGTTGTTATGCGCCACCAGGATGGCTCGCTGCATCTGACCAGACCTCCGGCTATCCGGGGCCGCTGGCAGCCGTTGCTGGGCAGCAGCGTCCTCCTTCCTACTCCCTACTGCCCCTCGGCATGGCCGCTTCCCCTGCCTCCCTACTCCCTCCTTCCTCGGCATGACAGCAGCGTCCGTCATGGCTTCACTCTCCGCCGCTTACGCTCAACACTGATAAGCTGCCGTCGGCTGTCCTCCGCAGGGCCGTTCTCCCTCGTGCCGCCAAATGCTACTCCGCTCGCCCCGCCCCGCCTCCGATCTGCGTCTCTGCTGCGGAGGTGCACGCCACCTGTTCGACCGCTGGTCCGTGCTTCTTGTTGGAATTTTGCTAGTAGGTCTTTGGCCCAAATCCCAACTAAAATTCCGAAATTCTTTTGGCTCATTCATGCATACATGTGAGTGAAATGAATGAGGCTAAAGTTTAGTCCCACCTTATAAGTTGAGAGAGAGCTGCACCTCTTTATAAGGTGAGCTCTTCTACCACTTGTATGAGCATGAGAAGAGGAGACCTACACGCGCGCTCCTCCTCCTCGCTCGCCTCGCCACGCCTCGTCACGACGTGGGTTGCGGGATTGAGCCGAGCCGAAGACAAAGCTATGCACGTTGTTTACTCCCACGACCTACCCGGCCCGCACTATATAGTCAGGCAGACGTCTATCCTAGCCGCGGCCGCTTCGTATGGTTTCTCACCACCATTCCAGATCATTGCGCCGCCAAGCAAGTCTTCTCCATCCCTCCTTTCGGCGTGCACCGGGAGAAGGGACAGCAGGCCTCCGGAACCCCGCCTCTCGTGATCCTGTACGGGAGAGGGGCGATCAGGTTTTTGGGGAGCGCACTCACGCGACTGCTGGCAGCGACGACTTCTTTCCCAACCTCGGCAACCTCATCCTCGACGACATGGGCGACGACGTCAACGCTGGCGGTGCTGCACCCGCTGCACCGTATGTTATTCTATCCTTCTTGTTCGAGATCGTGGTAGAACCTAGATGTGATATGTTCATCTACTATGCTAGTTCGCATGATTAGTTTAATCTCTGCTATTGCTGTCATGATCTATTTCCTATTTATTCGGATTAAATCTCATAGTAATTTGCTCATATTTCCAACAATCCAAAAACTTGATTATAGGCAATTTACTCTGAGTGATTTTGCTGCGCATCTGAAGCCGCCTGCCTTTAAGGGGGCGTAATATAAGAGGTGGCGCACGAGAGCAGTCTACTGGTTTTAGACCATGGGCTGCTATGACGCCACCAAGGGCAAGCCTGAGGGCGATCTTAATCCAGCACAGCTGGAAGCTTTTGCGAAGATCAATACCCTCTTTAAAGGCGCTCTTCTGAGTGTTCTTGATGACTCCATTGTGGATTTGTATATGTCGTTTGACAACGGCAAGGACATGTGGGCTGCGCTCGAGGCCAAGTATGGTGACTCGGACGCCGGCAGCGAGTTGTACGTCATGGAGCAATTCTATGACTACAAGATGACTGATGAGCGCCCTGTTGTACAGCAGGCTCATGAGATACAGTCGCTCGCAAAAGAACTTGAGTACTTCAAGTGTGTAATGCCAGACAAATTTGTTGCCGGAGGCATCATTGCCAAGCTTCCACCTTCGTGGAACAATTTTGCTACTTCCCTGAAACACAAGAGACAGGAGTTTTTCGTTGCGGATCTCATTGGTACTCTTGATGTTAAAGAGAAGGCGAGAGCAAAGGACACACGTGCTCGAGTTGTCGAGGGAGGTTCTAGTGCCCACATGGTACATAAGAAGAACTTCCAGCCCAACAAGTTCAAAAATAACAAGTACAAAACTCAGGGCAAAGGCAAGTTTGGTACAAAGAACAAGCCATCACATTCTACCAACTTCAAAAAGAATTCTCATAAGAAGGGGAAGGGACTTTGCCATGTCTGCGGTGATCCTAATCAGTGGGCTCCGAAGTGACCTAACCGCTTTGAGGAGCGTGAACATGAGAAGAGCGGCAAGTCCGCTAATGTTGTCATCGGTGATACTGATATGAAGGAATCAGGGTACGGTATTTTTCCTATCATCCTTTCAGTATTCCAATCTCCTGATTGGTTAATTGATACCGGTGCCAATGTACATGTTTGTGCTGATGCCTTCATGTTTTCTTCTTACCAGGCAACAGGGACTTCACCCTTGCTGATGGGGAACGGGTCACATGCCATCGTTCGAGGTGTTGGTACGATCGATCTGAAGTTTACTTTGGGGAAGACCGTGCGTCTGAAGAACGTTCATCATGTGTCGTCCATCAATAAAATCTTGTTAGCGGTTCCCGTTTATGTCGAGATGGTTTTAAGTTGGTTTTCGAATCCAATAAAGTTGTAATTTCTAAGTATGGACAATTTGTTGAAAAAGGCTATGAGAGCGGAGGCTTGTTCCGCCTGTCTTTGTCAGATATTTGCACTAAAGTTATTAATAATGTTTGCCACAACAATGAGTCTGATATTTGGCATTCACGACTTTGTCACATTAACTTTGGTTGCATGACGCGGCTAGCCAATATGAATTTAATTCCGAAAATCTCTACTGTCAAAGGCTCTAAGTGCCAAGTATGTGTGCAAGCTAAGCAACCTCGTAAGTCCCATAAGACTGCAGAGGCAAGAGACTTGGCGCCACTAGAGCTTATACATTCTGATCTTTGTGAGATGAATGGCGTGTTGACAAAAGGTGGAAAGAGATACTTTATGACGTTGATTGATGACTCCACTAGATATTGTTATGTGTATCTTCTGAAATCAAAAGATGAGGCTTTGACTTTCTTCAAAAACTATAAAGCTGAGGCAGAGAACCAACTTGATCGGAAAATTAAACGGCTTAGGTCTGATCGTGATGGAGGGTATTTTTCCAATGAATTTGATCTGTTTTGTGCAGAACATGGTATAACCCATGAGAGGACGCCTCCCTACTCACCCCAGTCAAATGGGGTAGCCGAAAGAAAAAACTGAACTCTAACTGATATGGTTAACACCATGTTAGACACTTCGGGTCTATCCAAGGAATGGTGGGGGGAGGCGCTAATGACTGCGTGTCATGTCCTAAACCGAGTTCCTACAAAGCATAAGACCATGACTCCATTTGATGAATGGGAAAGGAAAATGTTGAAACTCTCTTACCTACGTACTTGGGGTTGTTTGACGAAAGTCAATATACCAATTCCCAAGAAGCGCAAGCTTGGACCAAAAACTTGGGGTTGTTTGGCGAAAGTTAATACTTGGGGTTCTTCTGGGCTATGCTTTTCATAGCATCGGCTATAGATTTTTGATAATAAAATCTGAGGTATCCGACATGCATGTTGGTACGATTATGGAGTCGAATGATGCAACTTTTTTTGAGGACATATTTTCTATGAAGGATATGTCGAGTTCATCAAATCAGGAGATACCTACTCCATCTAGTGAGGAATTCACTGTAATTCCTGAACCCACCATTGCGATGGAACACGTTGAGAATCCGGTTGAGGGTGACAATGGAACTCCTGTGAGGAGTAAGAGACAGAGGACTGCAAAGTCCTTTGGTGATGGTTTCATTGTATACCTCGTGGATGACACACCCAGGACTATTTCAGAAGCCTATGCATCTCCTGATGCTGACTACTGGAAGGAAGCTGTACGTAGCGAGATGGATTCCATCTTAGCTAACGGTACCTGGGAGATCACTGACTGTCCTTATGGGTGCAAACCTATAGGATGTAAGTGGGTGTTCAAGAAGAAGCTTAGACCTGATGGTACGATTTAAAAGTACAAGGCACGGCTTGTGGCTAAGGGTTATACCCAGAAAGAAGGTGAAGACTTCTTTGATACTTACTCACCCGTGGCTAGACTGACTACAATTCGGTTGCTACTATCACTGGCTGCCTCTCATGGTCTTCTCGTTCATCAAATGGACGTCAAGACGCCTTTCCTCAATGGAGAGTTGAAGGAGGAAATTTACATGGACCAGCCAGATATTTTTGTAGTACCTAGTCAGGAAGGAAAGGTGTGCAAGTTATTAAAGTCTTTATATGGCCTTAAACAAGCTCCTAAGGAGTGGCATGAGAAGTTCGAAAGAACATTAACTGCTGCCGGCTTTGTAGTAAACGATGGTGACAAGTGTGTGTACTATCGCTATGGTGGGGGCGAAGGAGTTATTCTTTGTCTATATGTCGACGACATATTGATCTTTGGAACCAAATTTGATTTAATCAAGGAGGTTAAGGATTTCTTATCTCGCTGTTTTGAGATGAAGGGTCTAGGAGTAGCCGATGTTATCTTAAGCATCAAGCTGTTGAGAGATGAGAATGGTGGGATCACACTGCTTCATTTTCACTATGTGGAAAAGGTCTTGAGTCGTTTTGGGTATAGCGACTGCACACCTTCTCCAACTCCATATGATGCTAGTGTGTTGCTTCGAAAGAATCAACGGATTGCTAGAGATCAACTGAGGTATTCTCAGATTATTGGCTCGCTTATGTATTTGGCGAGTGCCATGAGGCCTGACATCTCGTTTGCTGTTAGCAAGCTGAGTCGGTTTGTGTCAAAACCGGGAGATGATCATTGGCATGCGCTTAAGAGAGTATTGCGCTATTTGAAAGGCACCGTGACCTATGGGATTCACTACACCGGGTATCCAAGGGTACTGGAGGGTTATAGTGACTCAAACTGGATATCTGATGCTGATGAGATTAATGCACAAGTGGTTATGTTTTTACACTTGGTGGTGGCGCTATTTCCTGAAAGTTTTGCAAGCAGACCATCTTAACAAGGTCAACTATGGAAGCAGAACTCACAGCATTAGACACTGCCACTGTCGAAGCAGAGTGGCTTCGTGAGCTCTTGATGGACTTACCTATGGTTGAAAAACCAATACCCCCACTACAGGAATCCAGTACTTTACCGTCTGCCATGGCGGACGGCAAAGGCAGGGACGGCTGACGGCGAAGCACTTTGCCGTCCGCGGTGGACGGCAAACAGTGACGGGAAAGATAGGGTTGGCAAACAGGTCCTTTGCCGTCTGCTTTTTATGGCGGACGGCAAAGAGCCCTTTGCCTACAGCGGCTGACGGCAAAGAGGGGGGACGACAAAATGTTGCACGTCCGCCAGCGTTACTCCGTTAGGAGGCTAACGGTGGCCTTTGCCGTCCGCCAGCGGATGGCAAATTTGAGCGCCTCTTTGCCGTCCGCCAGACGATGTCAGCTATACGTCAGCGTCCGCTCTTTTTTGTCGTCCGCCCGGCGCACGGCAAAGGCAAAGTCTTTGCCATCAGCTTGGCTTTGTCGTCCGCCACGGTAGGCAAATTGGCCAAATGGTCCATCCCCAGGAAGCACAGGTGGGCGCCACGTGCCCCCTTTGCCGTCTGCCACCAACAGCAAAGGGGTCTTTGCCGTCTGCCGCGGACGGCAAAGAGCCTGCACTGCCTCTTTTTTGTTCTGTTTTTCTTATATCCAACAATTATCACAACAAATATTTCACAGCACACACACACACACATATATATATATATATATATATATATCCATCACATAAATATCCAGCACATATATATACAATATAATAAATATCCAGCACATATATATCCATCCATACATACATAGTAGGTTGCACATAGTTCCATCGATCCATACATATTACAATATGCAAAGTTTCATCATAGCAAGCGAGCAGAATACAAGAAGTGCATCAAAGGAAAAAAACAGGAAAAAGCAAGCAATCCATCATAGGAAGCTGGCTTCCGTGAAGTGAATGAAACCTGCAAAATGACAAATAAGATAGTTAGAAAAAGAAGACTAGAAGAATAATTAGACTAGAAGAAAAAGAATAGAAGAAGAAGACTAGAAGAAGAAGTATATGCCATATATTAGCTAACTTAGGTGAAATGTATCGTTTATGAGCTAACCTAGGTGAAATGGGTAGTTTATGAGCTATCCTAGGTGAAATGGATCATTTTGGAGTTAAGTTAGGTGAAATGGGTCGTTTATGAGCAAACCTAGGTGAAATGGGTCGTTTATGAGCAAACCTAGGTGAAATGAGTCGTTTATGAGCAAACCTAGGTGAAATGGGTCGTTTATGAGCTAAGTTAGGTGAAATGAGTCGTTTATGAGCAAACCTAG
>NC_041382.1:784502447-784506712 GCF_002162155.2 Triticum dicoccoides
CATTTATGAGCTAACCTAGGTCAAATGGGTCGTTTATGAGGTAACCTAGGTGAAATGGGTCGTTTATGAGCTAACCTAAGTGAAATTGATCATTTTGGAGCTAACTTAGTTGAAATGGGTCGTTTATGAGCTAACTAAGGTGAAATGCCACGTTTTTGAGCTAACTAAGGTAAAATGGATCGTTTTTGAGCTAACTTAGGTGAAATGGGTCATTTTGGAGCTAACCTAGGTGAAATGGGTCATTTTGGAGCTAACCTAGGTGAAATGGGTCATTTTAAAGCTAACGTAGGTAAAATGGATCATTTAGGAGCTAATCTACGTAAAATGGGTCATTTTAGAGCTAACTTGGATAAATTGGATCACTTGTAAGCTAACTAAGGTAAAATGAGTCATTTTAGAGCTAACTTAGGTAGAATGGATGGTTTATGAGGTCAGTAAGCTTATTAAGTCATTTTGGAGGAAAAGAAGCTAACTCTAGGTCATTATGGTAAGCATATTGGAGGAAATAAAGCTAAGTCTAGGTCTTTATGCATTTGTTAAGCAAAACACTAGAGAAACTTACCGTGATCACGGAGGTGTAGGAGCGGGCAGGCTCGCGCCGGTAGCTGGAGAAGGAGCGGGCTGGCTCGCGCCGGTAGCTGGAGAAGGATCGTGCGATGCGTTTCTGGAGTTAAGCTGCACCAAAGATCATTTCCAATGTCTTGTTAGCATTATGACACTCAAATGTTAAGACTAGCAAGTAATGTCCATTCAAATTAAACTCACCGTGCTCCCAGGAGCAACCACTGGCATCGGCGGAGCGGTCTGACCGGACTTCTCGCACACAGACTGCACATTTGGTTTTCACAACAGAGTCATACTAGTTAGTAATGAGACTCAAATGTTAAGACTAGCAAGTAATCTGCAGAAGAAACTTACCACAAGGAGCTCGTACATGGCCCTTGCCTGCATGTCATTCCGTGCCCTCTCCTGCTCCAACATCTTTGTCGTCTTCTCCTCCAACTCCCGCTGCCTCTCCGCCGCCTCCGCCAGAAGTTTCTTCGTTCTATCTCTCTCACTCTGTATAGCAGCCTGCAACACCACTCACATGACCATTTGTAATCATTGATGGAAGCGCACACAATGTAATAGAGAAAGATAGCTGAGTACGTATAACTAACCTTGAAGGCGAGTTGGACTGGCCATTCACGAGGCCTTATCTCAGGAGCGGAGCTCGACTGGCACGCCTTGATCTCCAGGAGAGTGCTAGGACAACGGATAAGTCCATCTCCCATGGCTATGGAGCCATGGGACCTCCCGCCACCAGATATCATCAGCAACTCTGTATCAATGGGACCCTGGCTCGGGTTAAAGTCCTCCCCTTTCCTCGCCTTTCCCTGATCTCTATATTGCACGAGCTTGTCGTGGGCGGAGATGTTGGTGAAGTTCTTTGGATCATCGAGGTCAGACGCAGAGAATGCCTTGAATTTCTTGTAAGGGCCAGTGTGGGCCATGGCATACAGGTCGTCCACCTCTGGCACCTTATTGTAGCGTGCCTGAAAGAGAGAAACAAAGTAAATTAGTAATTAAAGGGCTAAAGCTAGCATGATGAATGAATTGCATGAATCATGAAGCAAACAACACACCCAGTTCCGCCCGTACTGAAATAAGTTGGAGCTGCCTTGGTGGTGTGGCACACCTTCCATTTGGGCACGTTTGTCCTTGGCCTCTTTGTGGGTGGCCAGCCATTCTTTTGAGCACCACGCATTGACCAACACCTCCCAACAATCCATCCGATCCGCACACCATCTCGGAGGGGCCTATCACATAGCGCCTCCAGATCGACTCTAGCCTTAGTATTATCGTTTGACTTCCGATCTATGCCGAACAATGTATCAAAAAGTGCCTCGGCGATATTCTTCTCAGTGTGCATCACGTCGATGTTGTGTGGACAAAGCAGGTCTTTGAAGTAAGGCATATCCCATAAGCATGTTTTGTGAGTCCTCGCGTGCTTAGTATTATACCCCTTGAAGTACCCTGGACGTTGTGGATCTGGCTCAAGAGCGTTTAACTGATCCAGGTTCTGTTGGCCTGTCAATGCAGGTGGTGCAGAGTTTTTGACAACTCTACCCCTGATGAAGTTCTTCTTGTCTTTCCTGAACTTATGGCGAGGATCCAGGAACTGTCTATGCATGCCGAAGCAAGAAAACTTGCGACCGGCCTGAAGCTAACGAAACTCAAGAGATCCCTTGCATGTGGGGCACGGGAACCTTCTATGCACACACCAGCCAACGAGTAGCGCATACGCCGGCAAGTCATGCGTCGAGTACATGTACCAGACACGCATTATGAAGTTCCGTTTTCTAAAGGCGTCGTATGTCTTGAACCCATTATCCCAGGCTTCTTGCAATTCGTCCTTAGGCGGCTGCATGTACACATTCATATTTTTCCCCGGATAGTTGGGTCCTGGAATTATCAACGTCAGGAAAATGTTCTTTCTTTGCATAATCTGTCCGGGGGGGGGGATTGAGTGGAAAGACAAATACGGGCCAACAACTGTATTGGGCTGCCGTCATACCAAACACACTGAACCCATCCGTGCTGATGCCGACTCGAGGATGCCTCGGATCCGCCGCTTTGTCAGCATGTAATTCATCAAACTTTTTCCATGCAACACCATCCGATGTGTGTACCATCATCAGATTCCCGTCTACATCTAGTTCGGTTCTTTTGCCTGTTTTGTGCCATGTCATCTGTCTGGCCGTCTCTTCGACCATGAAAAGACGTTGAAGTCTTGGTACGATTGGCATATACCGAAGAACACTAACGGGGATTTTGGTCTGTGTCTTCTCACCCATGCCGTTGTCTACCACAATATATCTGGAAGACTTGCAAATGGGACAATAGTTCAAGTCTGCATAGTCAAGCCTAAATAAGGCACATCCGGCATGTATCTTCTCATAGGGCATCTTCAGTGCACGGAGGATTTTGTCCGACTGGTACAGGTTTGCAGGCATTACATGGCCTTTGGGTAGAAAGCGTCCAAATACTGTCATAATTGCATCATAGCATTCTCTGCCCAAGTTGAACTGAGCCTTCAGAGCCATTACCTGTGAGATGGCATCCAACTGACAAAGCTCAGTGTGCTCGTGGAGCAGACGTTTTGAAGACTCCAACATTTCATTGAAGGCCTTTGCAGATTCCTCCATCTCCTCGTCTGAATCCCGAGCATTATCATAATCTTACACCATGTTTTCCATCCCGGTACCATGCTCGTCGGTGCGATGATGATCCACCTCAGCTCGGTCATGTTGGGCAGACTCACCATGAAATGTCCACACCGTATAATCGGGCGTAAAACCACTCTTCTGCAGGTGTTTGCCCATTTCAGCCTCTGTCTTCTTTTCCCAATTGCCGCACCGGAAACAGGGGCACCGGGTTTTCTTTTGGCCATTTGCAAATGCGCCTTGCATAAACCCCTTGGTTTTTGTGAACCATTCAGCGCTCCATTTGTTCTGACCAGTGTGACCGGTATACATCCACGCACGGTCACTCATCTTGACTTTCAGAGCTACTGGACACACAACAATTATGTATGTAATTCACCATGTATATATTCATCAGTTGATCTACTTTGTCAATTTTATTACGTCCATGCAACCTACACTCTAATAGGTAATGATAGGTCCTAATCCCACCCGTGTATGTGTAGATTGGGTTCATTTTCCCATGCTATGCTCCGGATCCGACGCAAAATTTCGGCAGCACCTCCCCGCTGTTCTCCTGATACACGTCTCTGCAATAAACAGAGAGGATGTGTACCCGGAGAACAACAGGGGAGGCACTGAAGAAATTTATGCGTCGGATCCGGAGCAAAGCATATGGGAAAACAAACCCAATCTACACATACTCGGGCTGTCCATGGATAGCGTTGGACAATTCGAAAGAATCAAGGTTATAAATATGCAAATGCATGCATATTTATAACTATGACGCTTTCGAACGGGAGACACATATTGGTTACGCATACTGATGATTCAAGACACATATATAGCTAGCTATCAAGTTTCATCGGAATAGATCAAATAATTAATGGGGGAGGAGGACTTGTCATTTGTGCTCACCCACGAACGAAGGGGCAGAGCTCGTCAAACGCACGGCGAGGTCGTCGAACACCAAACCTCGCAGCGATGAAACAACTGCACATTTAAAACTACACGATCAACACAATTATATATGATGTTTTTCATAACAAAATCGAAAAATATATGACCTAACTAATAATT
>NC_041382.1:784507598-784536679 GCF_002162155.2 Triticum dicoccoides
GGGCGCTGGGGCGGCGGCGGGGTGGTGGGGCGACGGGGCGGCAGCGAGTAACTGGGAGAGAAAGAGAGAGAGAGAGAGAGAGGGGCGGGGTGGGGCGCGGCCGTTAACGTTAGTGGGGCCCTCCCTCTTTGCCGTCCTCCCCCCTTTGCCGTCCGCTAGCGGACGGCAAAGAGGGGGGCCGTTAGGTTTTTTTTAGCAGCTCGTCAGTGGGGCCCCTCCCTCTTTGCCGTCCGCTAGCCGACGACAAAGAATTTTTGCCGTCTGCTTTTTGGTAGCTGATGGCAAAGAGCTTCTTTGCCGTCCGCTAGCTGACGGCAAAGAGCTGACAGATGGTAAAGTAGCTGATTCCAGTAGTGCCCCTATCCTGATGAACTGTGATAATTAAACTATGATCGTCAAGATAAACAGTTCTAAGGACAATATGAAGTCCTCAAGGCATGTGAAGAGGAGACTGAAATCTGTCAGAAAATTGAGGAACTCCGGAGTTATTACGTTGGATTATATCCAAACGTCGAAAAATTTGGCAGATCCCTTCACAAAGGGTCTATCACGTTATGTGATAGATAATGCATCGATGGAGATGGGTCTGAAACCAACCGCATGAGTTGTCCATAGTGGTAACCCATTCTATGTGATCGGAGATCCCGTGAAGTAGAAGTGGGAGACAAGCTGTTGGTCAGCTGGGAGGAGAGTATCCCTATATTACCTATCCCACTCCATGAAGATGCAATACTCTCCTGATCGGCATGGCAGGTTGATACTTATCTTAATGTGTTCCAAGTGGCTTATTTGGGTAATCAGAGATGTTGTCCTGCAGAACATCTTCTGAGGAACACGCGTATATGAATTCGACTGTTAACGCCGCAGTCTGTGAGAATTGGGTGTTCTCTAATAAATTCATGAAAGACCCTGGAGTATGACGTGTATGCTCCATCCGCGGGGAAGCCTTGCGGCAGCCCAATATCGGTCAAGAATTTGTGTGAAACTAGTTTCACAAAAAACTTGTAGTTCAAGGCATAGTCCATTATTTAAGTTGTGATCTAGTGTAGTATAAATTTCTAAGTGGAAGTTCAACTTCACATCTCCACTAAGCACCGGTATATAAACAATGTTTTGGAACTAAATGATGAGATGTGCCAATGAGACTTTGTGGGGGATTGTTGGAATTTTGCTAGTAGGCCTTTGGCCCAAAGCCCAACTAAAATTCTGAAATTCTCTTGGCCCATTCATGCAGACATGTGACTGGAGTGAGTGAGGCTAATGTTTAGTCCCACCTCATAAGTTCAGAGAGAGCTACACCTCTTTATAAGATGAGCTCTTCTACCACTTGTATGAGCATGAGAAGAGAAGACCTACACGCACGCTCTTCCTCCTCGCTCGCCTCGCCACGCCTCGTCACGACGCGCCGCGGGTTGCGGGTTGTGGGTTGCGGGATTGAGCCGAGCCGAGGACAGAGCTATGCACGTTGTCTATATTTTTGCTGCATGATAAAATTAATGAGCCATTAATTAATAATTAACGGACGCGTTAATTACTGAACCGTTTCCGATTCTTTTGGATCGTGACGACTCGAACGTGGGGTTTATTCCCACGATCTATCCGGCCCGCACTATATAGTCAGGCAGACGTGTATCCTAGCCGCGGCCGCTTCGTATGGTTTCTCACCACCGTTCCAGATCATTGCGCCGCCAAGCAAGTCTTCTTCATCCCTCCTTTCGGCGTGCACCGGGAGAAGGGACAACAGGCCTCCGGAACCCCGCCTCTCGTGATCCTGTACGGGAGAGGGGCGATCAGGTTTTTGGGGAGCGCACTCGCGCGACTACTGGCAGCGACGACTTCTTCCCCAACCTCGGCAACCTCATCCTCGACGACATGGGCGACAACGTCAACGCTGGCGGTGCTGCACCCGCTGCACCGTATGTTATTCTATCCTTGTTGTTCGAGATCGTGGTAGAATTTATGTTTCTAGTATGTGACCTAGATATGATCTGTTCATCTATTATGCTAGTTCACATGATTAATTTAATCTTTGTTATTGTTATCATGATCTATTTTCTATTTATTCAGATTAAATCTCGTAGTAATTTACTCATATTTCCAGCACTTCTCCAACCTCGCTGGCACCGGATGCTGTTCCTTCGTGAACGCAGCAGCTGTTGCGCTTGCGCCGCGTCGCGCCCATTGACCTTCTTCCGATTCGGGGTCTGCTACGCCTCCGCCACGCCCGGCACCTTCGGTTCTGGGAGCTGCGGACCAGGTGCCCTCGAGGTGTAAGTGGTCCGGCTTCTGGCAACATGGTTACACAGTGCCAACCTGTAAGTAGTCCTGGTTGCACAGTGCCCACCTGTAAATTAACGAAATTCATGGTTCTCTCAAATACGTAGCGGTCCATAACAAGGAAAACCGTAGCTTGTCCATGTGGTGGAATCACGAGCTTAACCCTTTAGGGAATCATGGTTCTCTGCATCCTGCACCTTTTTAACTACAAGACCTGATGCCTACTTCAAGCATCCATGTGGTGGAATCACGAGCTTAGCCTCTCTTTTTTTTCTGTGTGCAAGTTTAACATCTTCACAGGGGCATGGTTGGTGCATATATAGTTGGGATTAAACCTTAAATTTAACCATAGTTTATTAGGTGTAGGAAAACAACAGCAAGTCGAAGGAAACATAGCTCACATGCTGAACTTTATTTTGTATAGGTTGGTCCAACTATAGTTTGCCTTCACTACCAAGTATGGATTTGCTAGTGAAATGGAAGATGAGTCACAAAATAGCATGCTTTCGATGAAGAAAAGAGAAGCCTTATGTAAAGAAAGAAACCCAGTCGTAGGTCATGATGCATCAGGCCAGCAGCGTGTGGGCCATCGGTAGACAAGCACGGTTGTACTTCTGAGGAGCCCTGCAGTGCTGGAAATGCTTATTTGATTGCGGCTAATTCGATGTAAACGTTCAGGATTGCTGGATAAATTTTAGGCGTCTCCACAGCGCATATCAGGCCAAGTTTACTGAGAGCGGTGATGCACCTCACACACACGGGCTCTGTCTTGAAGAAAGCCAAAGTGAAGAGCGTAGCAGGGGCACATAGATAGAAAACAGCATCCTCCTTCCTCATCCCTAGTCCCTAGTCCTCGGCATGTCCGCTTCCCCTGCCTCCCGCTCCCCTCTTCCACCACCCCTCTTCTCTCCGCCGCTTCAGCTCAACAGTGATAGAGCTACCATTGGTTGTCATCCATGCCTCTGGCGTCGCTGCTGCGGAGGTGCACGCCACCTGTTCGACCTCGGTGGCGGCGGGTGATGCGTCTCCGTCGACTCAGCAGGTATTGCATGGCCTCACACCGAGTTCCTTTCTTCCGTTTCAAGCTTTGCTCCGCCTATGCAGTGCCCAGTGTATTCCGTTCTGAGAGCTGTTGAGCGGGTTCCCTCGAGGTGCTCGTCCAAAGGTCTGGTGCCCTCCGCGTGGGACGAGCTGCTTCCTGACGGTGCGTCGGGGCTTGAGCTGTTCGCTTCGTACGCAGCCACCGCGTGAGCTTGGCATGTGCCCATCTTTAACATCTCATCAGTTGTAATTGGGGTGTATGTAACGCATTCAGTTTTTCCTTCCATAACATCTTCCTTATTGCTTCCATAACATCTTCCTGAAGAAGAAGAATGGAAGGGGCATTGCTTTCCTGACATGCTTATCTGTGAACAACACTAGTCATATTGTCCGCCCTGCCACTGATTATGCAGTCCTACAAGAATATGATATGGTCAAAATGTATTGTCTTGCTTTAGCCTTTTCTACCATGTGTTTATCCTTTTGTTTTTCCATGAGCCTTGAGGATTCTGCTCTCATTTTACAGAGATATGGATTGTCATACTGACGGTTTTATTGCTGTGGCGGCTCATACACATGCCCGGTTACTGGAAGAGCAGCTGATGTTCTTGCTGCTGTGTTTACAGCAGCACAAGTTGCAATGAGGCTTGTTACACGTGGACAGAAGGTACGTCATGTACGGATTATCACTGTTATTTCTGATTGGTTGCCCTTTCACAATTATTTTGTTTCAGTTACTGGATGGCTGTCGATAGTTCTCCCTGGATATATTAGTCTTCTCCTTTCCCTTTGCTACCCAGATCGAAACCTTCTTCTCCAAAATATCTTCTATTTGTGTGAGAGAAACATGGTATCCTTGGCACATGCGTTTCAGTTTTCAACTTTAACACTCTGATGTGCAAGTTTAACATCTTTACATGGGCATGGTTAGTTTATAGTGGGGCGTACACCTTAAAGTGTTGTTTTTCTTTTTTGACGAAATGCAGACTGAGCTGCTTTCATTGCGATTAGAAGAGTGAATCAGTTACACTGAAGTAACCAAGAGTACAGAGAAGAGGAAAAGAAACTAAGAAAAAGATATTGGACTCTGAATCCAGTAACCTTAAAGTATTGCAACACAAGTTTATTATGTGTAGGAAGAAACAGCCAAGTCGAAAGAAAAGTTCCTATTTTGAACTTTATTTTATATAGGCTGAACTATAGTTTGCCTTCATTACAAATACACATTTGCTAGTGAATTGGAAGATAATTCACCACATAGCACATTTTTAATTAATAAAAATAAAATAAAGCCTTGTGAAGATAATTCACCATTTGCTAGTACATGGTTGTACTTTTCTTCAGGCCTGCAGTGCTGAAAATGCTTCTTTGATTGTGCTGACTTCAATGTAATCGCCCTGCATTACTGGACAATCTTTAGGCGACTCTCTGTACTTGTGGGCTGGAACCTTTTGTGCATGTGTCTGAAGTTCCCACTTCGGTCCAAGCCTAGATAAACAGTTCTCTCTGTGCTTGCTTCAGTAAAATCGCTGTAAATAGAGAAATAGAGCTTTTTACATTATAAAGTGCAGATCTCAAAGCACTTGACGGGTGCCGATTAGGGTGACCCCAACAGCACAACACACCAAAACCGCATTACTTATATGAATATATGTAATTTTATGAGACAAATAGAAACATAATGTATTCTATATACTAATATTGGGAAAAGAAAAAGGAGTAGCCACAAAAAAATAAGATCGATACACAAGATAGCGTGGCCGGACCGGACAAGTACCTTTTCTTTTATGTGAGCAAGCATTATCTTCTTTTCCTCCGATTCGCACCACTTCTTCAAATCAGGGTATCCGTAAACCTCAAGTATTTGGAGCTTGGTGAATAGTTGTATGCCCTCGGACAAGGACCTGATGCTTTCACAATCTCTGATCCAAAGGTATTCGAGACCGGTTAAGTCCATGACCCAATGCGGCAATGATGAGATTTTGCATGTCTGTATAACCAGACTAGTGATAGAGGACAGATGTGGGATGATGTCAGGGGTGACGGTCAGGTCAGAACAACTCTTGATCCATAAAAAATTGAGGCCAGAGATGTGGCGCAGCAGTCTCCACTGCTGCATGGGCAGCTCACTGTATTCAACTACCAGAGCAGTTGCAGTGGTTAATACTCCTACTGGAGAAGAGGAGGAAGCACCCGTGCTTGAGATTGTACACTCTCCCCATGAGGCCAAATTTCGTGTTTTGACCCTTTTTACAAACAAAAATCGGGATCTGACCCCGGTTCGAAAAAAATTCAGGATCTAACCCTTTTGCCTACCGCCGGGCTACACGGCGGTAGGCCTGTGCATGCTACCGCCAAAGGGATCGGCGGTAGCCCACTTATCCACGTCAGCCCCAAATAAACGGAACCGTCTCCTGCCGTCCACCCTACCGCCAGAGCCCACGGCGGTAGGCTCTGTAATCCTACCGCTGTAGGCTCTGCGGTAGGAGCTGAAACCTTATAAGCCCGCGCGGCCGGCTCATGGGGCCCACCCACGAACCCGCCCCCATCTTCTTCCCCTAACCGCGGGGCGGCGCAAGAACAGAGAGCACAAGCTCTCTCTCATCCCCTCCACTCCCCTCCTCCGATCTCCTTCGTTTTGGCACCATTTTTGCGGATCGAGATGGCTCCAAAACGGGAAAAGTAAGCTCTCTCAATCCCTCCAATTAGTTCTACTCGAAACGCTTTCGATTTGATGCATTATTTGGTGCAAACAAACCTATCTTTTTACTTTTTATCCTAGGATTGCTTAGGATGATTATATATGATGTATATAGTTGAATATAAACTCTAATAACTAGTTGTGGAGATTATGTGTAGTTTTGATATGAACCCTAGTTCATCACGAAGGTAGTTGGAGATTAACACTATTTTTGAACAAGTGGTGATGTAATTGATGTTGGAGGGATTGTAAGTAGTTGCTTACATGTGATTGAAATATGTATATGCATTTTTTTGAACAAATGGTCATATGATGGATTTTGATGAATGATGTATATGCAATTTTCTAATTGTTTCAATATACGATAAATGATGAATGTTGGTGAATAATTTATTTACATTGATCATTTATATTGGTTGAATATATGATAAATGATGAATGTTGGTTGAATATGATTCATTTATATTTGGACTTGATATGTTCATGTTTGTTCAAAATGATACAAGTTGGTTGAAAATGACATCATTTTTAATTGTTTAATTGTTATAGGCGGCCACCCCTTGCGCCAGAAATCGGCGTGAAGTACACGATGCTTGATCATGCTTTCGACAACGGTCACCGCGCCCGTTTTATGGAGAACGGAGTGGTAATGTCTATCGTCAATTTGATATATTGTTTATTATGACAAAATTAGTTACTAACAATTCCGTTTACATTCTGACAGATGCTCCCCCCATTGCGGATGAGGGGCCACACGAAGGCTGTGCGGATGCAGTACGACGAGCGCTACACTCCGTATTTCAGGAGAGCACGGATGTTGGGTTTCGTTCTTCAGTTCAAAAGGCAGCCGCCGACGCTCGTGCACTCGGCTCTTACGGCATTGATCGACTGGTGGCGCCCCAAGACGCACAGTTTCCATCTCACTTGTGGTGAGATGACAGTGACTCTCGAGGACTTCGGCATGATCACGGCCCTGCCCATCGAGGGCCATGCTCTGACTGGGTGCGCTCACGCGGCCAACGTCCATGATCCTGCTCATGAAGGGTCCATGCGTGCCATTGCTTCATCAAGCCACGCCGGCGGAGCTTCCTCTACTCATGTTGCCTCGTCATCCCGCGTTGTTGAGCAGCAAGAGGAAGAAGAAACAGAGGACGACGAAGAAGAGGAGGAGGACACAGAAGAAGAGGAGGAGGAGGACGCAGAAGAAGAGGAGGAGAAGGACGCAGAGGAGTACAACGACAATGACGGGCCTCAACCGACGCAGCCAAGCCAGGGGAAGAGGGTATCTCATCCACACCAGGATATTTTGAGCCCATCCCCGTTTCAGAAACCGGTTCCTCGTCGTCGCACGAAGAAGCCAGACGAAACCCGCTCGAAGAGAAACGACGACCGTACCGCTAAGAGGAGCAGGAGCAAGTGACCACTCGTGTTGGTGATGTCGTTTAGTACAACTAGTTGTGAGCAAGAACTTGTATGCTATGCTAGTGATGTCTATTTGGTACTTTCAAGCTTTGTTGGTGATGTCGAATTGCTACTTTCAAACTATGTTCAAACTATTTGAAATGTTAATTTGCTATCTACAATGTGTGGGATCATCCTATTTTGAATTACAAACAATATTTGTTGTGATGTTTATTTATTTTTGATTGATAAGACAAAGAACCAGTTTAGAAGTTAACTGGCACATATCCTACCGCCGAAAGGGACGGCGGTAGGTGTAGACATAATACCGCCAGGACCTTTGGCGGTAGGTTGTGGTACCCTACCGCCAACGGGTCACGGTTTCTTCGTCACAGAACAGAAGGCATGTGTGTAGGACCCTGCCGCCAAGGAACGTGGCGGTAGGTTGGGGTACCCTACCGCCAGCGGAAACACCATCTTCGTCACAGTACCGAAGGCACAGCCTACGGCACTACCGCCGAGCCTTCTGGCGGTAGCCTTAGCTGGACTACCGCCACGTCCTGTGGCGGTACGACCGTTACGCCGCTCCCCGTGGCGGTAGCCTGTACACGCCTACCGCCATGATCTACGGCGGTAGCGAAAGGGTCAAATCTCAAAAAAAGTTCGAACTGGGATCACATCCCGATTTTGTTTGCAAAAAGGGTCAAAACACGAAATTTGGCCTCCCCATGATGACAACACAGTATCACTCTTTCTTATCTCCAACCTGTCAACTGCTCTAGGAAGAAGTGGCCCCACTGGAGTCTGACACACTCAACTTTTCCAGATGTTCCATACCGGTTAGTGTCAGCGAACTATTCTGTTGGCTCAGCCATGTTGGCAGGCTGGCGCCATTATAACCCATTATCACCAACTTGTGTACACTTTTCGGTGGCATTAGTTTCTCCAACAACACTTTATCATCCACAAACGTCTCAGCACCTTCACTCCAAGACAAACATAATTCCTTGAGATTGTTTTTTTCCATCAACTTTATACCCTGAGCCTCTTCTGCGGACCTCACATTTTCAAGCCAGACTATATCCAGCTCCGGAGGATTCATGTCCTTTAAGCAGATAAGATTGCTGCTCGATTCACCATCTCTAACGCGGACCTGAAGAAGTGGTAATGATATGAAACTGGTACTAGGATGAGGTACAGGTTCTTCAGCAAGACCATAGACGCCCTTTAAATGTACGGTCTTCAAACTATGAATTTTACCCATACTTTCTGGTATCTTCTGAATGTTTTGGCAGTACGAGAGGTCCAGTGTGTGCAGCTTTCTCAGGTTACAAAAACTTTCAGGTAGAGCAGTAATACCATCATTAAAAGACAAGTCCAAATGCTCCAGATTTGAAAGGGCACTGATACTGTCCATCAAACTGTCATTTTCACCTTCTCGAAGGCATTGCTTTAGGTTTAAGTATTGTAGACTAGTAAGACCATCAAGAGATTCTGGTAGCGACCCAATAGAATAACAACTTGATAAGTTCAAAAATATTGCAGGTCCGTGAAACTCCACATAAACTTCAATATATTTTCCAAAGCAGAGCATTTTGACAAATCAAGATGGACCAACTTTTTTAGCTTCCCAAATGATTCTGGCAGTTCTTTAATTCCCTCACAGCCTGACAAATCAAGATACATCAGACCCTCCATTTCTCCAATTGACTCTGGCAGTGCAGATAGAGAAGATTCTCGAAGACTGAGGTAAAGTAATTTTGACAGGCTAGTGATATTATCCGGAATATTGTGTGCTCTTGGAGCATTAAGATACCTCAACTGCTTGAATTGGCCAATTGAATTTGTCAATTTATGAATGGAGGACTCGCTCAAGTCCAAGACACGCAGGGATTTAGCAAAGGCAAATGCAGCATCATCAAGTCGAATTTTAGCTGAGCCCATAAAACGGAGTGCCCTTATCCTCCGTGACTCCACTAGGTTGCTACAATCATTGAGCCGTGCATAGTGGCAGCGGTTTCCCCCAGTGTTGCCATCATTGCCAGCGAGAAGAATTTCGTCGTCCATCACCGACCTTGCTAGATCATGCACCAAGTCGTGCATGGTGAACCCTGTAACATCGGCAGGGCCATAGCGGAATCTTGCAATCTGAAACAAAAGCCATTGGCAGTGTTAGATTTTTATATTTCAAGCGTTCGATGCACTAACAAATTTAGTAGCAACAGGTAGCATACTGAACAAAATTAAGCTACGCAATTGTATGGTTCAAACAATATGTTTTTTTTTCCAAAAAGAGTATAATCCCCGGCTTTTGCATTAGGGACGATGCATGCAACCATATATTATTAAGAATACAAAATCCAGCAGTCGAATAACATCGACCGGATAAAGCGAAAATAAAACCCGGCATGCCTCGCGACTATAACTCCACCAGATAGCCACTACCCCTATGTTACAAGACCACACCAATACAAAGAATACACAACACTCCTAGACTACACCTTCAAGAAGGAATCGTTGCACGTGTGCCGATGATGGTGATTCCAACACAAGGTTGAACTCCGGATTCCCATCCCTAAAGCCCAGCTTCAACCCCCACCTTCAGCAAGGACAAGCGCGTCGACATAGCCTGATCAGAGATCTTGTGTTTCCACTGGAGTGTGTAAGGTCGTCGTTGAATCCGTATAATACCATCATCCCTTATCCGGCCACCGATGCCTCAACAACCGGATACCTCTGTAGAAGACATACATCCCTTACCGCCCACCTCCCACCACTGTTGCACCATCTTTGATGCAGCAACAATGTGCTAGACATGAGACATGTGCCAGAGCCACCATGCAGTACGTGCTGGTAAGAGGCATGACTTGGCGTCCTTGCAGCAACAACGTGCTAGACATGTGACATGTGCCAGAGCCACCATGCAGTACGTGCCGGTAAGAGGCATGACTTGGCGTCCTCGCATGAGACGTCATGTGTAGCATCAGCCGGCGGCGCATCCGCCAGGCTTCACCTACTAGTGACAGGCACTACCCAATGACTCCAAAAGAGACACATGTGTCACTTGCCAAGCCACATCAAACCCACCACGTGAGAAGACGACGGATCCTCGCCGCCGCCGCCGGCCTCGTCTCCTATGGTCCTTGGACCATGGACGCGTGGTGGATCCCGACCCTTGCTGGCGGGAGGGCTCCATTTATAGATGTTTTTCTGAGTTTTGTTAGGGTTTCTGCCATGCTCAAGAAGAGAAGGCGGTGGCGGCTTCTTGAAACTGGAATAAGGTCCTCCCTGCCTAGGCACGTCCTGGTGATGTTTCAAGCATCTTCAGAAGGTGTGTGGAGGTTAGTCTCGATATCAAGGGATCCGTTCGGCATTTGACTTTGGTGGATCCGACTGGATCCGGTTTTCGTTCGTCTACGTCTGCGTGTTTGCAGGTTGGATCTTTTTTTTATCTATGCTTCTCTTCATCGGCGGCGGTTGCTGTTCTGGTGCGTTGGTCCTATGGGGTCTTAGCATGATGACTTTCTGACTATATACTACAACAATGTTTGCCCGGCTTCGACGAGGGAGGGGCGATGATGGCGGCGCGCCTTCAGCTCGCTCCAGTGCTTGTAGTCGTCGCTAGGTGGTCTACGAACCTGGAAGTAAATTTTACTTCTAGTATTCTTTGTACTACTTTGACAGTTGATGAATAAATCGGATGTTTTTTGTAAAAAGTTTTTTTCTTTAAGTAACATACAAAAATAAAAATAAAGTAGCCAAAATAAGCAAGGATGACCTCGGGTGCACCTTTATGTGTGGGTATTAAACCCATTAAGCATCGTCAGATTGGCGGCCAACCAGCCATGCCAAGCTGGTTGGCCGCAATGAGAAAGCTTTTACAATACTTTTTAGATGGAGTTGAGGATTTTTTTTTGAAATGTTTTTTTAGATGGTGGTCAGAACCTCACATATTTTTTAAATGGAGGGTTAATTATGCAAAGTGGCGCTCGTCGGTAGGCTACGATGGTAATTTTTTCTTTTTTATTTCTTTTTTTAGATGGAGGTGAGAATTTTTTTTGAGATGTTTTTTAGATAGAGGCGAGGACCACAATTTTGTTTAAATGAACTTCCTCTCAAGCGGCGCCACAAGGTGGCGCCCAAACCACTAGTATGCTTATATGGGGTGTGCCGTGGTGTCTCGGGTGCGCTTTTATGTGTGGGTATATGCTTATATGGGATGTGTCGTGGTGTGTGCACGAGCAACTGAAATTTTCTAACAAGTTACATGCATAAGTTGAGTATGTTGTAAAATGCATTAACCACTGAAAGATTGGATAAACATGTGCACCATATAAATAAGCATCTTATGAATTCCCACCCAATTACCTTCGAATGTTCAAGGAAGGAAAGCTTCAAAAGCTGAGTAATGTACATTTCGCCAAGCTCCCAAGCGGTGAATGTCGGTGTTGCCCCAATAAAAGAAAGGGAAATCCACTGGTGAATTAGATCACCTTTAGATATCTTGCATCCTTTTGGAAAGATTGCCCAATAGGCAAAGCAGAGCTTCAAATACCGAGGCATAAAAGTATAGCTTAACCTCAAGGATGCAAGCACCCGTGTTGCCGCTTTATCTTTCGGATCTGAAGAAGAAGCAGATACTTTCCAAATATCACTGTCTCTCACTTTCTTCCATTGATTATAGGTCATAGCTTCCAAAATTGGTCCAATTGATTGAGCAGCTAAAGCCACACCTCCACACTTCGCTGCAATGGCTTCCCCTATATCCCTGAACTGTTCTTTATCATCTCTAGATTCAAGCCACTTTTTTTCTTAATTATAGTCCAGCATATCTCATCTGTTAGTGATGCTAGCTCATGTGGGGGAATGGTTGAAATTTTCCTTGCAATCTCCTCATTGCGTGTGGTTACTATAACAACCACCTTGGTACCCTTTCCAACCTTAAGCATGGCAATCAGACTATCCAATTGGGAATCATCCTCTGCCCACAAATCATCTAGAATAATCAGAATCTTCTTATTGGCGAATAGTTGTGCAAGTGATACGTCTATCAAATGTCTCGGACACATAAATCCACACCCGAACATAGTCTTCAAATTTGGTTTTATTACTGTAAATCATTTTCGCCAAGGTCGTCTTGCCAAGCCCTCCAATGCCGTGTATAGGAAGGACAATGAGATTTTCTATTACGCTCTCAGATAAGGAAACCCATATCATATTTTCTTCTTCGCTCCTCCCAATGATTGATGCCTCAATGGTTGATGATGTTTCACGCATTTGGATGATTTTCGGCTCATCGGCATTAGTGCCTGACACTAACATGAATTTCTGATATTGATCTGTGATCCCCTGCAGTTCCTCCCTCATCGTCTTCATCTTGTTAGCCATTGTGAACTTGGGGCCAATTGTGAAACAAGGCATCATAACTGCTAGATGTTTCTTCATGGAGAACTGCAAGAGATCATCAGCTTAATTCTTAGTCATTGGCGAAATGGTTGGTGATATTAGGAAAAAGTCTATTTTAAGCCAGAAAGTTTGATGCATTTTCTGGCAGGCCCAACATATAAATTCTAGTCTTGATTTTGAACATTCTCATGCCGGTCATTAATTTTAGACTTTATGGTTGACTGGTATTTTTTGTTCAAATGTAGATGAGTTCAACTTTGTCCATTTAAAGTTTGTATTCACTAAAATATTTAGAAATGAAAATAGAACTTGGTCAAAGTATGCATCTTTTTGTCTAGCACCAGGATAGCTTCTTCTGTGGATTCGTCATATTCTTGTTGTGCCAAAAAAAAAGCATTGAATCTAAAATGGCAAGGATTAAAAGTTGCAGTGCCTGGAATTCAAGGTCGACAAGTACCACCATCAAACTTGAAGGCTCAAATGATTATTTCCTATATATATCTTGTTGTATTAGATATGTTTCTGGCTTAAAGAAAACCGGTTAGGGTAAAACATTAAGCGCATAACTTCATAATTGCTATTTCAGTATAATCACATGTATATTAAAAAGCAACAACTAAATTTCAAAAAAAATATTTTTAATCAATGTTAAGATCAGATTATTATGTACTCCAATATAAAAAATGTCACAATTAATTCATCGCACGTAATTATAGGTGTAATTATCTTTATTCGTAGAATGTTATTTTCTTCGACTCTAGCTCCGGCGACCCAAATAAATTGGTCCTGGCCTCCTTGCCTCGACGGCGATGAGGGTGTGAAGGAGTTGGAAGCTAGAGGACGCTGCTCAGTTGTGTAAGCCGAGGACAGAGCCCATCCCTCCCCTTTTACAGGTCGGCGGACTGCGGCCTGACCAGCAACCTAGAGGGTGTTGTTCAACGGTCTCGGAGGTTGAGATGGTTGCAGGGGTTCGTTGTGAGGAGGAAGACAGCTCAGAGGGCCTTATTGTTATTTTACTTTTTGCGAGGGTTCTTATTATTCCACTGCTTGTACTCTGTTTTCCTTAATACAGCGTATTTTCGGAGAAAAAGGAAAAAGAAAAAAGAAGAAGCATGGTTCAGAGTTACCTTGCGTGTTTGCTCAGCCTCAATTCCTGCTTCAAAATCATCAATCATGTCGGCAATGCCATACATGGCGTCCTTGAGACGATTGAGCCACAAACGCATGGAGTTGTTGGTGTTGGCGTGCTCAGCGTCCTTGAGGAGCGCCTCAATGGACTCGAGGGTAGCCTTCATCTCCTTCAGGTCCTTGTCCAAGTTTAGCTGCAGCTTGATCCGACCTCCCAGCAGCGAACCAATCTGCTGCACCACCTCCTTCAAAAGTGCAGCGGCAATCATGGCCCCGATTTCCGCCATGGCTTCTCTCTTGTGGGATGCGCAGAAGAAGGATGGGGTGGGATGGGGAGGTAGGAATGGGGATACGACCTTTCTGGTGGCGTGTTCGACTGGATCTTATTGTCGAAGCAATTGCCAAGAAGTTTCCTTCCATAATATCTGTCATGTCAGCTCCCCCTGGCTAGGCATCTTCCTAACGATTTCTTTGGCTTGATTCCTATGCTTTGACTTGTTGTAAATTGGACAATATACGTACTCCGTATTTGATAAGTTATAATAAGGTAATTCTGGATCTTGGTTTGATGCTATAGGTGCAATGCTTAGTGGTTGGTTTCTACTCCAGTTTTTTATTTGGTTAGGTGCATTGGATGCGTTAGGTACAAGACTAATTTACAACGGGGTTAGGTACAAGATTAATTAACCACTAAACAAACTCTCTGCTGTTTCTACAAGACTAGGTTAGGTACTGCGTGAGGCAAAAGAAAAAAAAGAGAGGTGATAACAGAACAGAGAAGAGAGATTGGGGGAAGGGAACGAGTTACTACCTTTACCAACTCTGCTGTTGTTGTAGCCTGCCGCCGCGGCCGACATGGACGGAGTGATGGCTTGCCGGCAAGCGGTGGTGGTGAGATTCATAAGACTCACTTCGCCGGCTAGGAGCTGCTATCGCGAGGGGTGCGGCGTGGCTTGTGATGGATAATCTGCTCACACATAGCTTCAGACTTGGCAAAATTCAGTTCTCTGAATAATTCTGACCGTTAGCGTGTGTCTGTGCACGTACGGTTCAGTTACATTATTTCCTTCAGTTAGTTAGCTAGTATTCAGCTCGCCGTAGGAATCGCCATGGGATGGCATGGATCACGCATTCCTCGCCGTGGGCATGTAGGGCTCTGCACGTTCGAGCATCGTGGGATAGCACGGTCTGTAAGCTCGGGGGCCGCATGACCATTTCTTGCTTGTTTTCAGGAGATCGTTGGAGTTCAGATAAATAAGAAATAGAACAGAAAAGCCGCAAGTTGTTACAGCAGCGCAAAACCAGTGTCTTCTACCTTTCGCTCTCTCTCGATTGCTCTCTCTTGCGTCGTGCTTGCAGGTCTCTGCAACAATAAGTGGCATCAGAGTCATGGTGGTGTACGATTCATCCTGGGCGCGGGCGGTGTTTGATCCCCCGGAGAGATGGTCGGCAGGGATGATGAGAAGACGAAGAAGCAACAAGAGGAAGAGAAGGCCGCAACAGAGGTGGCGGCTCTAGAGAAAACCCTGGCGCCCGCATGACCTAGATTGACATCTAATCTCTCTGATGTAATGAAAAGCTCATCTCTGCAGAGTATATTTAGAAAAATATTTTAGTTCACACATATTACAGGTAAAAAGAATGTGTTCTGTGTTAGTTACATGAACTTACCGTTCTTTATTTGTCCATGACTACGTTTTACAGGTCTTCGATGGCTTTGTTGATGGCATCAGTATGTGTGTTCCCTTTCTCCTTTGTGCCTGGAATGATTTTGAATTTAATGTAAATAACTTCAAGTTGCAAGATAGCAATTAAGTTTCTTTTGTCTTGCATGTTTCGCTACTAAGAGATATGCGTTGTCCAGTGTTGATCCTTTCTTGTTCTCCTTTTTCTGGCTGCATGTGATGATGTCCTTTTTGGGTTGTACATTCAAAGGTGGATTCATCAGTATCCTTTTATCCAATTTCTGTTGCATCCTCGTTTGAGTCCGCTTTGTGTTTCTTAGTGTCAGGTTTTTGCTTGTCAAACATCGTGTCTTGCTGGTGGTCTTTTCCGGCTTCTTTTTCAGTGTCGTCCTGATTGGCGGTAACCTGTTTGACAGGAGAATCACCGTCGTATGATGGTGGAGGGTTTTCTTGGATGGTGTGTGATTCTTTCTCTGAAGTATCATACCCATGTTTTTGCAGGACACTTTGAGTGTTTGCTTCATTTATTGTATCTGTGTGGTTTCCTTGCTCAGGTTTCCGCGTGTTATCATGCAAAAAGCGTTAAACAATTAAATTTGCTACTTTATTTTAATTATAGCAGCTCTGACATGAAAATATTGAAATATCTAGTGCATGTTTTGATCTATGTGATTGTGAAGAGGTATTATTTTACTGAGATTTGTGGTGGTGTTCGCGGAAGCTAAGCTATAATTTTATAGAAACATTATATGCAACTTCACCTCTTTAGTCGTTGTTGCTGCTGCTGATTGTTCCACCCGTTCTTTTTCGAGCAGAGGTTTTTGGGCATCCTCTTGTTCTTTGTTTTAGTGTCCATCGTCACTGTCCTCGTTTTTGTCTTGCAGATGTTCAAACATAGAGGTGGTTAAGTGGGAGTGCATTTGAGTGTTCATGGAGCTATTTTGTAATTTCGTAGAAGCAACTTATGTAACTATACCTTTTCACTGGTATGTAACTACCTGTTGTTTGGTGAGTGAATATTTCGGGGCTTAGTCTTCTATGGCACTGCTGTCTACCGTTTGAAAAACATGTCCCCCTTGTTCATTTGCCTCCTCTTGTTCATTGGCCTCCTCTGGCAGTGACACGAAAATAGCGAAACATCTAGTGTGTGTTTTGAACTATGTGATCATGAAGAGGCATTATTTTATTGAGATTTGTGGTGGTTTTCATTGAAGCTAAGCTATAATTTTGTGGAAACACTTTATGCAGCTTCACCTCTTTATTCGTTGTTGCTGCTGCTGACTGTTCCACGCGTTCTTCGTTGAGTGGAGGATTTTGGGCCTCCTATTGTTGTTTGTTTTGATGTTCATTGCCACTGTGTTTGACACGAGAAAAATATCTGGACTCCGGGGGAAAGGAAATGGGAGTATATTTCTCTCTTGCGCCGGGACAAAAAAAATATACGCGAGCGTGCCAATGTACCGTAGTACACAAAGAAAAAAGATATAGGAAACGAGTATTTCATTAATCTCAATGGAGAAATAAAATTACAAGATCCCGTAAAGAAAACAAATGTGCTCCATGGCCTACTAGCGCGGCTAGCCTGACTGTGGCGATTGCAGTCTCCTGGTTCCCGGGGCCTCGGAAGGCTCTCGGTTAATTACTCCAGCGGGTTGCTCCGCGGGATACCTCCGATTGAGCTGTGTGGTCGTCATCGTCGTCTTCGCTTCGCGTTCTCCATGCATGATGATGGTGGTGTGTGTGGGCGGCGGCAGAGCCCATGTCCTCGTCGGTACATGCGCCGCAAGTAGCTTGGCCTTTGCGGTGGCCACGGCCGCCCTCGCCGTCGTCCCTTATCGGTCTTGGCGGCGTTGGAGTATTTGTTGTCGGGATGGCATGGGTCGCACTCAGTTCGGACTTCTCGACGACCAGCTGCTTCATTAGGGTGTGCAAGGGGCTACACTTTGCGGGAGTAATGGTTTGGGGAGACCGCGTCAGTGTAAAAACTAACGCGCGCTCACATTGGCGTGGCCGGGGCGGTTGGCACCTCGCCTCGGCTAGACGCCGAGTATTCGGCTGTCCGCCAAGACAAAGAATGCCGCCTCATGAGGCCGTGGAAAGGTGGCGTTGTAGAGGCCGCGTCGCCTTGGGCTGATGCTACGCCAAAAGGTGACCTGTACGCCGGCAACGCCGTGGACCTGTACGCCAAGGACAAGTTCAGCACGGTGGGTGCACCTCTCGAAGGAGGGACCGGTCTTGTACTGCGTCGCTGCAAACTCTAGTTCGAACAAAGATCTGTACGCCATGAAGGGGGGAGTGAGTCCCGGGCTGTGTCGTCAACGAGCTCTGATTCCGCCACACCGTCGCCGCTGCCCCCTCCCACAGCGCTCTCCCGCAGCCGCTGCAACCCCCCTGCGCCGCTGCCTCTCCCCTCTCCCAAACCCTAACCCGCCCGCGCCGCGCCCCGACAGCCGCCGCCCTAGCCCTACCCGCGCCACACTCCACAGCCGCCCCTTCCCCTACCCGCGCGCCGCCATGTCCTGGCCATCAGTGCCGGCTCACACCTACGAGATCCTCAATGCCTCAGTGGCCAAGATATTCGACAGTAAGTAGCTAGCATGAACTCCATCCCATCATCATAGCAGAGCGGAGCAGAGCAGGGCAGAGCAAGCTTACATAGAGTATAAGTAACCTCGGTGAATTCGTGTCCAGCAACAACAATGTTCCAAGCATCGGGAAGTTCATGAATGAGTGACGGCTCGTCTGCATCATCGTCGTGTGTGCCGGCTCTGTCCGCCATCTCGCACCTTATGCTGAGTCCTCCAAAGTTTGTTGGTTTCAGTCACAGGCCCACAGCCTACTTACCCTGTCTAGTCACGCAAACTTGGTATGTTTTCTGCGTCGATTGTGCGAATACCTCTGTCAACTATAATTGCGTCCAATCGATAATGCGCACCCCTATGTCAACTACTCCCTCCGTTCCAAAATAGATGACCCAACTTTATACTAAAGTTAGTACAAAGTTGAGTCATCTATTTTGGAACGGAGGAAGTAGCTTTCATAATTCAGTCATACATATTGACTCGACCGGCGTAATAATGCCAAATGACACATGCATATCTTCAGGTCTGAATTAAAAGCAAACCATGCGGAATGGGTAAACACGTTGAAACCCAACCTCGGCGCTGGCATCCGAGAGCGAGTGCAGGTGGCCATCGAATCAGCGGATGAATCCGCGATGGATGGCCTTAATGCGGCCACAGGACCGAATTCAAGTCTGCACTTCGTAACTGTCAGAGGCGACAAGTGACTAATCTTGGTTCCAGTTCAGAATGCAGCTTTCCTGACTGTTTGTAGGGACTTACCACTTCTTTTTCTGGAGTGTGAGGGTGCCTGCAGCTTCGGGCTCCGGCCTTCCCACGGACTGGTCTCCGCTGAAAATGTCGTCACGAACCCCCGATGGCGCAGATGTTCTTGTTAGACATATACTATTTGATAGTAGAGATTGGCCGGAATTAGATAGAGTTATTTCGATCTTATCTTTAGAAGATATCTTGCCCTTCAAATTTTATACTCAATATATACTCGCCCTTGTGGCTCAGTAATACATCCATCATATTCCACAACAATCCCCTCTCTCCCTCTTTTAACATGGTATCAGTTTTCGGGTTCTAAACCCTAGCCGCCGCCGCTTCCGCACCTGCGTGTTGCCTCTGGGGCGGTCGGCCTCCATGACCGCCGTCGGGGGCCGCACCGCCCGTATCTAAGATTCGTCCGCCGGTCGTGTTGACCGGCTGCCCTAGAGAGTCTTTTTCCCGAGCCCTTGTTCTGGGTTTTTCTCTCTCCTGCCGGTCATTTTGATCGGCGTTTTCTTTTTGGTTTTTCAATCTATGCTTGATCAGTTTGCGTCACCCGCCGTCGCCATCGACACCCCGCGCCTCCACTCCGACACCGGCGCGCCCGGCCGGCTACTTCACCAACCCGGCGGCCTCGCGCGACAGGCGGCCCCTCAAGGTCGTCGTCCGCGCGCCGGCCCGCCCGTCGCCCTGCGTCGGCCTTCACCGCCCTGCTCCGACCGGGACACCTGCATCGCCTACACCCGGCGGCCTCGCGCCATACGGCGGCCAATCATAGCCTCCGCTCGCGCGTCGGCCCGCCAATCGATCCACGCCACCCGCCTCCAGCGCGTCTGCACGGCGGCCCTACGGGTTGATTCGCCGGCCTCATCCCCGACTGCGTCAGGCCCGTCGGCTGCCTTGAGCTCGGGCGCCGCTGCTCCGTTGGTCGCTCGGGCCTCGTTGCCCGGGCGCCGGCGCTGCTTTGGTGACCCGGGTGCCGGTGCTGACGCGCTCGTTCGCTCGTCGTCCCACGCCGTCCATCGTCGTCGGCTTCATCTCGGACTCCGCCGCCACCCCGTCTTCACCGAGCGACATCCCCGACTTCACACGTGATCGGATTGATCACCCGCCCGCCGCCGCGATCCGCCTCATCTACGCCGTGCGACCGACCTGACCCGTCGGTTGCGTGCGCCTCCGCAGGCCCCATGAAGACTGTCTCGAGTTCCGTGCGCCTCTCTACCGACCGAGCAACGGGATGCCGCTGCGTCGCCCCATCAGGCCGCAGCGTCGCCGCCCCGTGGTTCTTCTCCCGGTTGCACCGACCCGCGTCGCTGCGTCGCCCCTTTGGGCCGTAGTGTCGTGGCCCACGGGCCATCGCCGCCCCGGGGCCGTCTGCTCCAGGCCGCCCCGTGGCTGCACCGACCCTCACGCCGCCGCTGCATCGCCTCGTCGAGCCGTAGCGAGCATGGCACGCGGTCCACGACGTCGTCCTGAGGTCGTCCTCGCGGTTGCACCGACCCGCGTTTCGCCGCTGCGCCGCCCCTTCGGGCTGTAGCGCCGCGGCCCGCGGTCCCTACGCCCGCCCCGAGGTCTTCCGCCGTCGCCCTGACCTGCCTGCCGCCGCTGCGTCGCCCCTTCGGGCCGTAGCGCCGCGGCCCGTGGTCCACCACTGTCGCTGCGCATTGACTTCTCGTGTTATGCGCCGCGCCGCCTCCCTTGGTGTGGGAACGCCACTGTCCGCGCCGGTCTTCGTCATGCTGTCGGGTTCTTCGCCTCCTTCGAGCACCGCCGCGCTCCTAACGTAGCCGCCGCCGCCGCTCTTCCTTGGCCGCCGCCGCCGCAGCCGCCCGTCCGCCCCGTTCGTCTTCGTCCAACACTAGCCCATCGCTAGCGTCGTCGTCATCTACCCCGACCACTTCGTCTACTCCGACAACCGCGGGCGACATCGGCCCCGCGCTAATTGGCGCCGCAACCGTCGTCGAGTCCTTCTCTGCTGGCCTATCCGACTTCTTCGACTTGGCGTACAGCTCATGCATGTCCCAGTCTATGCATGCCCGGTGCTGGCAACATCGTCGCGTGCCTTCATCCACGACGTGTCCCCGGGCCTGGCAAGCCTGGTGCGGCGCTTCGTCAACTTCGTCTTCGTCCATCTACGCATGCCCGGTGCTGGCAACACCAACACGTGCCTTCGTCTACAATGTGTTCCCGTATGATGTAGCCGGGGTGTTGTAGCCCGCAGCACCAATGGCCCCTGGCCCACCATCCCGTTGGCACCAGCAAGCAGCGTCGTAGCTGCCAGCAACAATGTGCCACAAGAACTTGACAGAAAGCACACGGCAGATCTGATGGGCACGCGCCGCCGCGTTCAGGATCAAAGCGGATCCTCTTGGACGGATGCCCATGGACGTGCACATAACCAAGCCAAGAGGCCGGGCGTGGAAGCTTTGTTGTTAGCGAGTGAAATTCTCAGCTTCTACGCGGTTACCAACCCCACTCGAGAAACACTCATACCGAGCAAAAAAACTCAAATAATTTGAAAAACTGGAATTCAAACGCTCACAGTGTAGTTAAATAAAGGCTATCTCTTCTCCTGCATTAGAACTGGTCGTGGCCTAGTGGTAAAGCAAACCCTTCTTCGACAGAGAGGCACCGGATCAAGTCTGGACTCTCATATTTTTATTTCTTTTTGAGGATGCAAAAGTTAAAAAATGCTGCTGAATTGTTGGAGCGACCAGGGGTCGAAACTCACGATGAGTGAGCAAGTGGGAGCTGCCGTTGAATAGCCACTATGCCAAGGCAAGGTACGTGATACTTAGGAGTTAAACACCTATCTATATTGACTTGAAAAAATTTGAATTCAAATTTTGATTATAAATTTCATCCTGATTGCGCAATTTCGTCGTTACCGTGATAACAGCAAATTCCGGCGCCCCTCGAGAAAAAAGGTCCACTTGGGATGCGTCCTCGTAGAGAAACTCATGCCTGCGGAGAAGCACTATCGGATCTGATCCCAAGAGAGAGCACCAGTACCACACACGCTTCCCTTACACAGGGGCCCGCTGCCACCAGCGACTACGCTGGCGGCGGCGGCCAAGATAGACACGAACGGGGTTAGGGGATTTAGGGTTGGGGTGACCTCCGGTGTCGCCCCAGCAGAGCAACACGGAAGGCCAAGCCATGCACAACTTGTATAACAAAGAAACTAGGAGTGCCTGCTTTGGGGAAAAAAATTGATCCAGTACCGTAGGCTTACAAATCATAGTAGGCAGATAATATCAAACACATCCATGTTTACAAGCCACATGGCAGGTAAACAGTAGTTGTATAAAAAGACCATGATAAATACTGGCACCGAAGCAAACCGTATCATAGAGGCTAATTAAGCAAAAAGAACCCTTTTCTCTGCTCCCAAGTATAAGCTTCTACCGCCTTCTCTTTGATGCTCTCCTAGTTTTTGTGATCGGCTTTGAAACATGAAAGTATGCACAACCATGTGCCGAGGCCCAAGCCATATGGTAGTTTGCCATACCAGGTTGACGGATGAAACAATCAATTGCCTCTGTTTGTATTTCCTCCTCCTTTTGGTATAAGCTACTTCCGTGTTGGTACGATTCAACCGAGAGATGGTTAAAGATTACTAATAAACTCTCCCCTGTGAGTTCAAACGGGAGATGAGCTAGGAAGTAAACTTGTATCTGTAGAGGTGGCCAGGCCTTTATAGCGTTTATACGCGCTTCATCAGTTGAGCTCCGCGAGCAGTACTCAGAAGCTGAAAACCAACAGCGAAAATCAACTGCCATAACTTCTTGAGGAAATCTGCCGGTTAACTCAGATGAGATGATATTGCTAGCACAAGGCTTGTTGAGCCCATTAGCTATGCAACAAAATGGGTCTGGACACCAATATGTAGTCGCTTTAGCCAGGGTTTCCCACCGTACTGAATCGAAATATGAAACGTCTTGTGTGGGTAATTGCGTGAGTTCCTCAGTTGCATCTTCAACCAGAGACTTGAATTGAGGTGCAAGTGACCGCAAACATTTTGCGGTAATTCCAACTATGTCTGTGCTTTCGTATAATCTTAGAATCAGCACCAACTTGCAATTTTTGAGTGGCACCTTGCGATCTTTGGAATGAAAACTTAGCCATGCGACTCTACCATACTCTTCCACGGAAACCGTCCATATACGAAGTGAGAAAGCCTTGCTTCCTTGCACCATGCGATAGGAGAGACCCTTGCCTTCAAGAAGATGTCTGATGGGAGAACTGAGAAACCTGTAGTGAGAAAGTGAACATCCAGACTCCACGTCCCTCACAAACCTGTCGGCTTCCTCGACAAACCGCTCAAATCTTCCAACAGCAGAGCTACTCAGCACGTCTTGATTTGGGACAATGAAAGAGGGCAGCACAGTATGCATAATCTTTCTGCGTAAAGAGGGTACCACTTTCTGACGACCCCTCGCCCTGCTGAGCAGATCACCGCACTCCTTGAAGACATCCTTCAGTTTCTTCTTCAGGCGAAGCAACGGCATGATGGTGACAGGCATCATCCTGGTCCTCTCGAGCGCCAAATCCAGCTTTAGGTGTGCCATCTCGAGCCTCTCCATGAGTTCCTCCTGGGACCCCTTTTCGCGGCGGCTGCTGAACACAAAGGCGACAGCTCCACTCACAGCCTCCTGCACAACTGCTGATGCTACCATTTCCCTCATTGTTTTCTTTTCCTGCAGAGAAATTAAACCAGGAAAGATGAGTGAGACTCACTGATTCATTAACCCATGACAGAATGGTAGATAGAAGAATACATGCATAGAGTGGGAGAGAAAGATGACCTTCTCGTTATCGATTTCGCCCTTGAGGGTAGCAGAATCAAGCTGGCAAAGCGAAGTGAAGAGAATAAGTATAGATGAATGAGACGGCTAGATGACTGTAAATGCAAAAACGAATGAAGAAGTGAAGGAGCAGCCTGAATATAAGAGAGGAAGTGCTAGGAAACAACCAGGAAAATGGTGAACGCTTAAAGATAAGAGGAAGCAGCGAGGAAAGCTGTGAACGCCGAAAGTTAAGAGGAAGCAGGGAGGAAAGTGCTCGTGCTACTATGAATTGAGCGGGCAAAGCCAACTAAAGAGGAATGCCACTATGAACACAGTGTAGCTAGCTGTGAACTACCACCCAAGCACAGAGCGGCACCAAATAAAGTATCCCAACCACTCTTCTTTGAATTTGTGTCTTCGTATTTCTTTATCCTGGCCCCCATGCAGAGATAAAAGACCCATGCACATAGTACACAGAGGACACAATATCTCTCTCTCTCTCCTAATAACAATCCATCACTTTTAATTTCCTTTTGAAAATTTAGAAGGTTCGTATCTTTAATTCCAAAATTTCTTTTTTGAAACTTTTTATATATTTGAACTCCTGATGCCAAGTCCTTTAAAACAAGATTAGTCTTGCATACATTACAAACACAATTAAATTTCAACGATTCAATCCATTAATTTCACTAAATCTATTTTGACTATTTTGAAATATTGATTTCAATTATTTCAAGCAACCGATTTCAATTTATTTTCGAAAGAATGATTTCAATAATTTCATTTATCACAATCCCTTCAGTCCGTGTAAAACCGCACTGTAGCCGTGAGAAACCCTCCCTAGACACTTGGATGGAATTGGGTGCGCCTCCCCAGTTCCTGTGCCGTTGTCAAGCTGCCAAATAAGCATTCTGCCACCTACTCGTTGTCCCTCCGCCACTTTTCGTTGCTTTCACACACCATTAGCCATCCTCCCACACCATCGCGTCACCCTCCTGCCAATCCTCCAACACCACGCTATGTGCCAACGTGCCGCCTATTTTCATGGCGCATGTCGTTCTACTCTGAATGCGGCAGGAGAATGACTTTGGAGGGGGAAAATGGGGAAGTCTCTCATCAATAGGGTACAAATGAGTATGACAATGTGTTTGAAAAAAAAAACTTCTAGCTAATGAAATTTAGGTATGAGGGAAAAACATCTGAATTTTCTCTTTCTTTTTCTCCAATACTTAAAAACTTAATTAGTGTATATAACGAGTTTCTTCAATAGAAGTACTATCAGATTCACTACTCAGTTTCTTTCTGCCAAAAGCAGCATCCACATCAAAACATCAGTTTGGAGCTTGATGGAGACATTCTTTTTGAGCAAACTGATGGAGACTTTTTTTTAGTATATATATTTGGCATTTTAGATATTGATATTGAGTACTATGAAATTAGATTTCATAATGAATCTAACAATATTGATTTGGCATTGTGAATGTTGATAGATTTTTTTTCTATAAATTTGATCAAAATAAAGATATTTTGACTTCAGACAAAAATTATTTGCAAACTGAAAAGGACGGAAAGAATATTCATCATCCGGTGACTGGTAGCACCAGACTGTGGGTGCACGGGATAAATTCCCCCTGCCCATTGCAGCCATCGCAGCAATTCCTCACGGAGGACGACAGAGGAGAAGACCACGGCACCTTCATGCAGAAATTCCCCTGCTGCCGGCTGCTTTCCTCCGACCACCACCACCAGCAGCAGCTCCCCCCTGCACGGCCTCACCTTCGCCGTCAACCTCTCTCTGTCAAGCTCGCTCGCTCGCTCCCTCCCTCCCTTCCCTTCTTCGCTCGATTAGATCAACCTCTTTATGTGTACAGCTTCGATGTCACCGGCGTGGGCAAAACGGTGATGGACGAGATATGGCTTACAACATCAACGCTGAGTACGCGCACTACGGCCTCTCCGACTCCGGCACCGATACCGCGTACTGCTGCTTCTTCGGGCTCCGTTCTTCCCATGGATCCGCCATCCGAGAGCGGGTGTAGGAGGGAATTGCATCAGAGGATGAATCCGCCATGGATGATATTGATGCCATCAGGATCGAATTCAAGTCTGCCCTAGCTGCTCTGCTCAAGTTAAATCCATTACTAGTAATTGTTGTAGAGGCCGGGCTTATCCTTCTTTCCGAAAAAAAAAATCACTAGTAATTGTTTAAACAGAACAAGCAATCTTTAATTCCGTTGCTGCACCAATTTTCTGAGCATGCAGCCAGCCAGGCAGCAGTACGAGTTGATTTGCTTTGTTGCTCTGCTTGAATGGATTTGCATTCTGTAGGAGGATGGGACCATGGCGATCCCGACGTCCCGCCGCGCTCCTCCGAAGCTGCGCATGGAGGCGGCCCTTCTCCCTGCTGTCTATCGCCGGCCTGTCAGGGTTCTCCCAGGTATGCATCTTGCTCGGCATCCAAGTGGGTGTCCTGATATCGGTCTCGCTGCTTGGGCGGCATGGCGCCGACCGTTTCCTCATCGTCGTGGCTCAAGAGCTCCATGAGGCGCTCCGAGACGAATCCCCCGCCGGCTGGGGCTCTCGTCAGCTTTGCCTAATTCTAGCGTATCTTGCTGAATCCAATGGGATGTATGATAGAGCAAAGCAAACCACCGGAAATGGGAAGTGGGTACAATAGTTGTATGATTCCGTCTGAACTTATGCAATGTACACCGTGAAGGGCAGAGCAGAGCTGGCAGAGTGTGTGGAGTAAATAGATTTTCACGATGATACCTAGAAATTCAGACCGGTGATTAAAACAAACACAAATACTTCACACAACACAACAACAACACCTGCTAATGCCATGCACTTAAGAATAATCGCAAGCCATGCACAACTGTATTAACAAAGAAAATAGGAGTGCCTCCTTAAAAAAAAGAATGATCCACTGCCACCAGGCTTACAGAACATAGGCAGATAATATCAAGCACATTCATGGTTACAAGCCACGTGGCAAGGATAAACCAGTGGTTAACAGTAGCTGCATAAAAAGACCATGTAGCTAATAGGCTCAACAAGCTAATGGGTCTGTACTAGTATATGTAGTCCTTTTAAGCATGCCTTCCTAGTTCCAACCACACTGAATCGAAATATGAAACGACTTGTGTAGGTAATTGGGTGAGCTCCCTGGTTGCATCTTCAACCAGAGACTTGAATTGAGGTCCAAGTGACCGCAAACATTTTGCGGGAATTCCAACAATGTTTGTGCTTTCATATAGTCTTAGAATCACAGTTAGGTCACAATTTTTGAGTGGTGCCTTGCTGTCTTTGTATTGAAATTCTAGCCATGCGACTCTGCCGTGCTCGTCCACAAAATCCGTGCGTATACCAAGTGAGGAAGCTTTGCTTCCTTGCACCATGTCATAGGAGAGGCCCTTGCCTTGAAGAAGATGTCTGATGGGAGAACTGAGAAACCTGTAGTGAGAAAGTGAAGATCCAGACTCCACGACCCTCACAAACTTTTCTGATTCCGTGGCAAACCGCTCAAACCTTGCAACAACAGAGCTGTTCAGCACATCCTGATTTGGGACAATGGAAGAGGGCAGCACAGCATGCATAATCTTCCAACGCAAAGAGGGTACCACTTGTTGATGATCCCTCGCCTTTTCAAGCAGATCATCACATTCCTTGTAGGCATCCTTCAACTTCTTCCTTAGGCGAAGCAACGGCATGATCGTGATGGGCATCATCCTGGTCCTATCGAGCGCCAACATCCAGCTTTATGTGTGCCATCGATCTCTAGACATTCTTCTTGTTAGTGTAAGCCGGCAGGGAGCTAGTGGCTGCTTCTGGCTCCCGTCCACATGGGGGCTTTGGGGTAGTTTACCGGATAGTAATAAGTACAAATTCATTGATTAGCTTTGGGAATTGGAGTCGCCTCTTAGAAACTGGGACAGTCAATTGGGGAAGAAGATGAAGAGACTAGATTGACGACGTGTTTCTGGTAGAGAACCAAGGAAAGGAATGCGTTCGTGCGTGACTTGTCTCCCTTCATGGGCTGGGCCTGTTTCTTTAAGTACTATGGAGTACTATTTTTTTTCTAGCAATACATATGCACGGGGTATGGGCCCCTGGTCGGGCTGGGCCCCAGGCCGTCGCACTCAGCGCCATGGGCCAGGGCCGGCCTCGGCGGCAAGGATGGCCATGGCTCGGTTGGGGTTACGAACTGTGAGGGCGATCGAGATGGACACGTTGTAGAAAAAAGACGATGGCCCTGTTTGGATCCCTAAGTTAGAGTTAGTTCTAGTTAGTTGGGGCTTAAATAACCCAAAAGTATCCAAACATGATGGGTTGATTTGGGTTAGTTGGATCTAACCCATCCCAAAAAACTAGCCCACACTAGAGGAGCTTATTTGGGTTAGTTCTTCTGGACCCACTAGAAAAATTAGTAGAAAAAGTTACCCCTCCCATCCAAATATGGTCTAAAATAGTCAAATGATTAAGAAAGAATATTTATTGTCAATCTAACTCTATTATTAAAACAGCTCTTTGGTTAGAGTTAGTTTAGGCTTGGTTTAAGATTAGAATCTAACTCTAACCTCTAACTGAGTTAGAGTATCCAAACAGGGCCAATATTGTGGTCGCAACTGACTCGGGCTGTGTGTTAGTGGGGGCGAAGCTAGCTGGCGGGACGGGCGTCCTGGACGCAGGCCTTGATCTGTGGGATAACGGCGAAATGTAGCACGAGGAGCACGCTGGCGGCAAGGACGGTGAGGGCAGGTAGGGCATTTGAGCAGCCAGGAGGCGTTCCTTTGTGCCATTTCGTACGTGTTTCATCTCCAGTAATATCGTGGTCCGGAGCCTAATTATTAACGGCTCGGGGGTATGGGATATCATGCATGGCTGACGGTGGCCAAGTAGAATTTCAGCATGTCCTGTCCAAGACCAGCAACTATGAAAGGGATACTGTTGGCGTTGTGCGATAGTGCGAGATGGTCTTATCATCACATGCAACACACCAATAGAGATCATTGCGTCATATTTGCAGCGAATGTGTCGTCCGGACGTTGTTCGTCTATACTGTAGTCAACAGGCCTTGGTGGTCGATAGGCGTCCTCGCCAGCAAGTGGCTCCTTGCCATCTTGTGGATTGGTCGGTCACGGTTCTATTGTCTAGCTGCAGCTGGCCAGGAGGCCGACACCAGCCTATGTAAAGACAAATAGACTTGATGTCTATAGAGTCTTTGAAGAGTAGTCAAACTTTGCATAGTTTGGCACGTTTATTATGAAGACAAATATCTACATTTGCATTCACAAACGCATGTCATTAGATACAT
>NC_041382.1:784536942-784544441 GCF_002162155.2 Triticum dicoccoides
ATAATAGAGTTACAATTAAGAGGCAAGAATTCGTCAATACATGGAGGCCCTCTGTGTAGCCACACTGTTGTGCTACGTTCAATATGGTTATAACTTGCCAGACTATCTGCAACTCTGTTCTGAGTACGATCAAGCTTTTGCGGAATAAACTCCTGGTCCTCTTTGAGGGAATTAATCTCCAAAACTAGATGACCATATGGAGATCGAAGTATTGAATCACCACTGAAAATCGAGAGGGCCATGGATGAATCCGACTGCACGACGAGAGGAAGCTCAGTATGTTGCAAGTCTAGGGCTATGCCCTGCATTAGTGCATGTACATCTGCTTCCAATGCGTCATTTTAGTGGAATAGATATCTGTAAGCAGCAAAATTAATCGTCCCATCATGGTGCTGGAGTATCATACCGGCAGCCGCCGTGCCAACACACTCCAAGAACGCACCATCAACTCACAGTGCAACCTGGTCCATCGGTGGCGGGGTCCACATTAGAGGAATGACTACTGCCGACGGCTTTAGCCCTTCTGGTTCAATCATTAGAGGCATCTTGCCCTTCATAATATCCTCTGTCGAGTATCTACGTGCTAAGTCAAGAGATTGCCCTTCATAATAATCATACTGCTTGTAGCTTGCTGGCACCCGTGCAGAATATATAATAGCCAGCTGGGATCGGTATCGTGCATGAGATCCTTCTCCGGAAGCGACCAAACTTGGCGCATATGACCCCAGAGGCCAGCAGCATGATCACATACTATTAACGCATGGAATGACGTCTCTTCCTCCCTTCCACGGAGTGGACAGATCGCAATCGTCTGCGAATGCTGTACTGATTTTTTTTTTCAGTTGCTAGCGCCCCCGAGCACGCCTTCCACACATTTACTTGCATCTTTTCAGGTACTTTAGATTGCCATGTTAAACTCCACAATCGTCATGAACATCCGGGTCAAACTAGACGTGCCTTCCACGAACTGATCCTCGTGATCATACATCACAAGGTGATAGGCACTTAACGGAGAGGGGACTAAGTAATCATCCCTTTTATTTTACTCCTTTGTTGTTTATAAGCGCCCATACAAGATTCTGTAATTATTATTTTTCATGAGAAACAACTAAATAGATTAAAAAAAGGACGTGGATAAACCGAGCTCGAGCTCATATGAGCTCGGATGAACAGTAAAATCCGGAAAAAAGACAAAATAATGAAAACATTCGTGCATGACAGGGCAATTTTTCTGGTAACATTTGACAAATGTTTCAAATGCTTGCAAATTTTCTTCATAAAATGGCATTCGTGTATGTAAGTGGAATTTTTTTGTGTGTGGTTTGGAATGCTCCATGAAAGGACGGCAAAATGAGTGCGAGTTGTGACCAACAGGCATCGGCCCATAGTTGTCCTCGCTGTCAAGTGGCTCTGTGTCATCTTATGGATCAGCGTCAATTGGTGGGTCACGACTCTCTTGTCTCGCCACCGCCGAGGAGGATTTGGACACCAGGTCGCTACATTTCCAATAACAACAAAGCGTGTGTCGAAGTGTCATTTGCGGGAATGACGACAGATGAGTTCATACGGGAGTGTTCTCCAATGTATTGTTGATGCATGTTGTTTTTGCCTCCTTGGGCATACATTCACACCTTGGGGAACCATCATCGTCATAGGAGTGGATTTGTATGAGAAGATACTGAGGTTGCGTGGGTACGAGAGTGCACACGTCCTGAGCAAGTTTTTTTTTTTTTGAAACTGGATCAAGATGGGCAATAATGCAAAGTGGAACAAAGTGAGCAATAATCCTGGAGAAAGTCTTCTAGAGTGAGCATCAACCAATAGAGCATAGAAACATAAGCAAGACGTAGACTGCAGAAATAGTTCTCCCTCCATCTGGGTGCAAAGGACACACTACCAGCCCGATATTTCGCTAGTAGTATGATGGGACAGACTAGTTGCAAGTCGATTGATTTTTGTTCTTCGGTCAGTCAACTGGCCTAAAACTCTTTCTCGATTTGCTCTCGTATTTGCATGCATCCAGCTTCCTACTCGAGGGTTTCTGTACTACCTGCTCACATCATAACCCAACTTCTCACTTCACGCATGGATGTCTTTCTTTCTTCCTGCATCCGGATGTACGTATCGAAACTGTTTTAAGACCAAAACTGTAAGTACCTAATCTTATTATCATGGTGGCAATCGTACGCACGTAAAGTAATTTGGTTCTTCTGTGTGCTATTCAACTGACAATCATGCACGTCCCTACTCAATCGAGCCTAAAATGAAAATAGAATTTTCTAAGAAATAATGAATTAGTGGCATTGCTACTACCCCGTAAGAAGAAAGAACAAAAAAGAAAATTTAATGACAAGATATGTGCATAATTTCCACATAAATTGTGGCTTTTCATAATATGCAACAATAAGAATATAATAGTTTAACTTTCGCAAGAACTATGTTTTAAAAGAAAAAATGAATTAGTCGCATTGGTATTACCCTAAAAAGAAATAATATAAAAGATAAAGCAATTCCAAATAATTTAGTTTTCTCGGGAAGAATGAATTAGTGGTATTGAGAAACAAAATAAAAAATAAGTGATGGATTTTTTTACACAAATATAAATTATGCCTTTTTCTAATAATAGGCAAGAATAATCATATAATAGGGCAATTTTCGCAACAATATTTGTTCAAGGAATGAGTTAGCGGCATTAGTATTACCATTTCAAAAGAAGGAAAATGAAAAAAAGGTATACAATTTTCACAAAAATACCCTTTTCTATAATATGTAACATTAAGCATATAATAGTCGAATTTCTCAAAACAATACTTTTCTAAGAAGGAATAATTCACTATTACCCTTAAAAAGAAATGAAATATAATAAAAACTAACGCAAATCAAAATAATGATTGTTTCCAAGAAAAAATAAATTAGTGTTATTGGTATTAACCTTCAAGAAAAAGGAAATACAAATATGTTAAAGCCAGTAGTGCAAAAATTTGCACAAAATTTACGTATAAATTGCACTTTTTATAATATTCAAGAATAAGCATATAACAGTGAAATTTCACAAAAAAACCAAATAAATAATGAATTAATTCCATTCATATAACATTTATAAAATACGAAAATGTAAATAAAATAAAACGTAAAATAGAACCAAAATATTAAAGTTTTCTAACGAAGAATGACTTTGTAACACTTGTATTAACCTTCAAGATGAAAAAATGAAAAAAAAACATGGACACAATTTACATAGAAATTGTGTTTTTTTATAATATACAACAAGAAGCATATAATAGTGAATTTCACAAACAAAAACGTAAAGGGCCGGCGAGGGGAGAAGGATGAGGGCCGGCAAGGGAGAAGTATGAGGGCCGTCGAGGAGGAGGGCCGGCGATGGAGGTTACTTGGACACTGCCATCTCCTCTTTTCGTCGTCGCGGGGCTGTTCGTGGTCGGGCAGGGGAACAAGACGAGAGTGAAATGTTTTTTTTTGTGGGAGCGATGAATACAGACCAAATCAGAGGGGTTGGGATTGGTAACGTAGGGGGGCTCGGTCCGTGGGAGTGATTTCGTGCCTGTATTGGATCAATTACAGGCTGTTGTTTCCGTTCCCATGCCAAACACCCGAATTGAAAGTTTTGGAATACCAAATCCAATTCAGATCCCCAATACAGACATCCAAACGCAGTGAGAAGGAATGAGTTAGTGTCATTGGTACTACTGTTTATAAAATGAAGCAAAAACTAAAACAAAATACAAATAATGAAGTTTTTCCTAAAAAAATGAATTAACGGCTTTGGTTCTATCCTATAAGAAGTAAGAAAACTAAACAAAAAAATTAAAAACATAAAAAACCATAATAATAAAATTTTCCATGAAAGAATGAACTAGTGGTATTCGTAACCCTTTAAGAATAAATATAAAACAAATGAAGAAGTATAATGAATTATACCTAAGTTATGTTACTAGCCTTAAGCAATGGTGTTATACTTTAAATGAAAACAATCAAAATATTAAGCAAATAATAACGAAATCTGCACAATTTACACAAAAAATAATCTTTTTATAGTATGTAAAAATAAGAATTTAATAGTGGGATTTAGAAAAAAGAAGTTTTATATGAAAATTTAAATTAGTGGCACTGATGTTAAACATAAAGAAGAAAGGAAATGAAACAAAAACATAAAAAATGTAGAGGTAGAATTAATTGTTCGGATTTGTATATATCATGCTCTAAGAAGAAAGAAAATGGTAAAATGTGAAGCAAATAATGAGTATATTTGCATAGAAATTGTATTTTTTTAATAATATGCAAGCATAAGCATATAATAGAGATATTTCAAAATAAAAAACATTCTAAGAAGGAACGAATTAATGGCAGAAGGGTTACGAATAAATGTCTTGAGATGCGTTATGTTACTACTCCCTTCGGTACTTTTTAGTTCTCATATAAGATTTGACTGAAGTCAAGACTCGTAAAGTTTGACCAGATTTGTAGAAAAAAGTGTCAACATTCACAATCTGAAATCAATACCACTAGATATGTCATGACTTAAAGTTTCATATTATATAACTTTAGCATGACAGATGTTGATATTTTTTTATATAAATACGGTCAAACTTTGTGAAGTTTGACTTCAGAGAATTCTAATATGCAGAGTAAAAAGGACCGGAGGGAGTACCTAAGTTACTCCCACTATGGCTAGCCTTATATCCGTGTACCACGTCTTAACATAAACACGAACATATATCGAAGCCATTTAGGGGTCAACTCTGGAGACGCCCTTAATTAGCGGTAGTGAATGTGCTACTTTTTAAAGCCTCGACCAGTGCATGTGAATCGAAGGGGCTGTGATTGGACGTTACGATTGCATGTGAAGTGCATGCGGTTTAGATTTGATTATATTACTAAAATAAAAAGGCAAAGCCTTCGGTTGACCTTCTCTCATGAGCATAACCTGCTCAACCTGCATCTGGAAAACCACTTATCAACAATGAGTCTAATTTTCCAAGTTTAAGTTCACGAGCACTTGTTGCTTGGAGATACTAAGTATCCTTTTTGTTAGGACATAAGCCATGGTGGCCGCGTCGAGTGTGTGTGTGTGCGTGTGTGTGTGTATGTGTCACCGCGTTGAGAGCTAGTTGGCGAGCTATGCAGGTGCGTGATCGTGTCTGGCACTGGACCCTTTCGCGCCCGAGCGCGCGCGTGCGCATCGGGGTTGCGAGCCTTGTAGTGAGGGACGTGACAGTTGCGCGAGTGGGTGCGCCCGGAGCACAGCGTGGGCGTCGGTGTGCGCACGCATAAAACCCCTCCCTCCCCATGTGTTGTAAGTCGTGGCTTGAGTTGTTGTTTGAGGTTAAAAAAGGCCATCGTTGCAGCGCGCGTTCGAGCGCCGGAAACACCACACTAGTAGAAAAAGGGCTTGTTGTCCCGGTTCGTAAGGGCTTTTGTCCCGGTTCCTGAATCGGGACTAAAGGGTCGGTATTAATGCCCTGTCCCTTTAGTCCCGGTTCAATCCAGAACCGGGACAGATGGGCCTCCACGTGGCCTGTGCGCGGAGCCCAGGCAGGAGGGCCTTTGGTCCCGGTTGGTGGCACCAACCGGGACCAATGGGCATCCACGCGTCAGCATTTCTGTGGCTGGGTTTTTTGTTTTTTTAAAGGGAGGGGGGTTTGGGGGTTTTGAGGGGATAATTTAGGTGTTTCATATATTGTGTTAGCTAGCTATAATTAATAGAGAGAAGTGTCCTCTCTTATGTCCGTGCTTGGTCGACGCTACGTACTATACATACATATAAAGAGGACTAGACACGCTAGCTAGCTAGTAAGCAAACGAAGGAAACAGAAGATCGTCATGAACATATATGCATACAGAGAGGAGTGATATCGACCACCTCTCGTTCTCCGAGAGATTGGTCGAACAACAAGTTCTCGTATATCTATCCGACACTACCGGCTACATATATACAATAATTATCTCTTATAAATATAATCTCCTAACATACGGACTCATGGTCCACATAGTATTCTCCGTCTTCAGCGATCACGTGGTCAAGAAAGAATGCCGTCAATTCCTCTTGAATTGCTCGCATGCGAGCTGGTGCTAGGAGTTCATCCCGCTTCCGAAACATCCAATTTGAAGAAGGGGGTCAATACACACACACACACACACACACACACACACACACACACACACACACACACACACACACACACACACACACACACACACACATATATATATATGAATGAATGAAACTCAACACAAATGATGTAATAAAATAAAATTGTGAATGTTGCTATTTACGCACTTCATATTGTTCGTCAGAGTAGCCCCGCTCACAGGTCATGTGGCGGATGGACTCGCAAATGTAGTATCCACAGAAATTATTCCCTTGTTCCTGCCACAACTACTTTACAAGAAATAGAGGTCAATCAAACTGATATGCAAGAATGCCAAATGGTATTGATGAAACTAGCGCTTGAATCAATAGGAGATGCGCGGAACATGCTACTATAGTACTTACTTTCGGGTGTCTAAATTGCAGCTTCTTCGGGAGTCCCGGAGCTTTTTTGGTGAATTTTTTCCAAACCCTGCCAGACAAAGAAAACAATTACTTGATATATCAGGAAATGAACAAAGTTGCTGATGTGGTGGATAATGATCGATTTAACTTACTTCTCGAGCATTTGTGTCATGTCCGCATAGTCCTGGGGATCTTTTCGTCTTGAGTCTAAGACGGTTACTAGTCCCTGCTCAAGCTTAATCTCTAGGAGAATATAGTGGAAACTGCACACGCATGCATAACTCATCAATTACATTACTATAACCTTGACTAATATATAAGGGAAACCGAATACGCACAAGACAGTAACACTCACTTGAAGTTGTAAGGAAAGAGTATTATATCTTTGTTTTCATTTATTACCAATGATCGTAGCAAGTTGGCCTCGGTATCTGCGGGATGAAATTTAACCTCAGTTTCATCTATGAGATATGTGTTAATGAACCCAATATCACCGACTTGCCTTTTCTTCAATTCGGCGATCTTCAATCTGCATAATATAGTGAGGATAATTATAAATACATGCAATGAAAGAGTTGAGCTATATAAAGAGACTTAATGACAGAAGTAGTACTACTTACAGACAGTAGCAGGTGACCGTTGCTTTATCGAGGGCCAATTGATTGAAAAACTGAAAGAACTCCTCAAATGGAACAGGCAACAGATCAGTTCCAACAAGGTCATGCTCCTTTTTAACTCTCACATACAAAGTACTCCTCCCCCCAGACTCTCTGCAGATTTTCAAGTACCAATCATGCAATCTTCGCATCATCGTTGATAGAGATCTTTCATCTTTGACGAGAGGCTTCCCGTACTCGTATCTTTGTATCTGCACCTCCATGAAATCATAATGTACATCGTCGGGTAGGTAATCTCCAAGATTGCTATAACCGGGCACCATCCTCGGATCATTAGCGACGATGTCGCTAGGCACCTTGAGCGGGGG
>NC_041382.1:784544615-784548801 GCF_002162155.2 Triticum dicoccoides
CGTTGATAGAGATCTTTCATCTTTGACGAGAGGCTTCCCGTACTCGTATCTTTGTATCTGCACCTCCATGAAATCATAATGTACATCGTCGGGTAGGTAATCTCCAAGATTGCTATAACCAGGCACCATCCTTGGATCATTAGCGACGATGTCGCTAGGCACCTTGAGCGGGAGGGGGGGGGGCACGATTGCTTCGCTTGTTCGCCGAGCTGTGCAATTTGTTTCCCAGCTCGTCGTTCTTTTAGCCTTTGATCACTGACAGTACTTCCCGACCGCTCCGCTTCGACAAATTCCTTTCCAATAATGCGCTCATAGTTTCCTTTCGGCGGAGACTTGGGTGGTTTTGTCAGGGCAGCCAGAGTGCGCTTCGCTTTCACCGGATCTACCTTCTCCTCCGGAGGTGGATGTTTCTTTGCTTTCACCCCTTCAAAGAAGTTCCTCACTTCTTCTCGCGCGATCTCGCCATTCTCCTCCGGGGTCCTCTCGTATGGTAACTTCTCTGGAGTCTTCAGAGAAGGACCGAATCTGTATGTCCTCCCGCCTCTGGCTGTACTGCTAGACGCCGGCAGAGCAGACGGAGCAGCCAGAGCGGCGGCAAGTCTCTTCCGCCCTTGCTGACGAGGCGGAGAAGGAGGAGGCCGGCTGCTCGGGCGCGCCGGTGCAGGCGGAGAAGGAGGCGGAGTGCCCGCGCCGGAGAAGGAGCCGGCCGAGTGCCCTGATCGTCACTCGCCGGAGGAGGAGGCGGTGGAGGAGGCGGAGTGCCCTAACTCGCCGGAGGAGGAGGCGGTGGAGGAGGCGGAGTGCCCTGACTTGCCCGAGGAGGAGGAGGAGGCGGAGGCGTCCAGTTCGGAAGGTTGATGAGCTCCTTCCGCCATAGGCATGGAGTCTTCAGAGCAGAACCCAGCCTAGTCTCCCCTTCACCAGTAGGGTGGTGAAACGGGAGGTCCTCAAATCCCTCCGTTATTTCATCCACCATCACCCTAGCATATCCTTCTGGAATCGGCCGGCAGTGAAAAGTTGGGCCGGGTTCAGTAGGATAAACAGAGCCAACAGCCGCCTTGACCTTCAAATTCATCCATTGCGTCATAAGGTGGCAATTTTGAGACTCCGTGATAGCATCCATGGGATAGCTGGCAGGAGCCGTCAAGACATGCTCCGGCTGAAGCAGCTCGGTGGAAGCCACGCTGCTTCTCCGCTGAGATGGCGGGGTAGCTTTGGGGGAAGCTTCGGCATTTCATTTGCTGCGATTTGCTGCTCGTTCCTCTATCGCTTGTACCCTTGCTTGCAGCGCCCGCATTTGGGTCTGCTGCACTTTTTTCCTCCTCTCCTGGCATTTGTAACCGCCTGTGTCCGGAAACCCAACCTTCCACGGAATGGAGCCTGGCGTGCCTCGTGTCCGTCTAGGGTGCTCAGGATTCCCGAGGGCCATTGTGAGCTCGTCGTTCTCTCTGTCTGGAAAGAACGTCCCTTGCTGCGCTGCTTCGATATACTGCTGAAGCTTCTTGACTGGTATGTCCATTTGATTGTTCGTCCAAATGCACTTCCCTGATACAGGGTCCAAGGTTCCGCCAGCCCCGAAGAACCAAGTCCGGCAACAGTCTGGCCAGTTAATTATCTCTGGTTCGATCCCTTTATCAACCAGATCATTCTCAGTCTTGGCCCACTTAGGCCGGGCTATGAGGTAGCCACCTGACCCTGTGCGATGGTGATGCTTCTTCTTCGCAGCATTTTGCTTGTTTGTCGCCGACATCTTCTTACTCTTTTCTGATGTCTTGTGGGCCACAAATGCGGGCCAGTGATCTCTGATCTTCTCATACCTGCCCTTGAATTCTGGTGTCTCTTTATTTTTGACAAACTTATTCAGCTCTTTCTTCCACCTTCTGAATAGTTCTGCCATCCTCTTAAGAGCAAAAGACTTGAGTAATTGCTCTTTAACTGGCTTCTCTGGATCATCCTCTGGCGGTAGGGTGAAATTTGACTTCAGCTCAGTTCAAAGATCATTTTTCTGCATATCATTGACATAAGACACCTCAGGGTCTTTTGTAGCCGGCTTTAACCATTACTGGATGCTGATCGGGATCTTGTCCCTAACCAAAACCCCGCACTGAGCAACAAATGCGCTCTTTGTCCGGAGGGGTTCAATCAGTTGGCCGTCGGGCGCGATTGCTATGATCTCAAACTTTTCATCCGAGCTCAACTTTTTCTTCGGGCCTCGTCTCTTTACCGAAGTTGTGCTCGATCCGGAGGGCGCGAAAAAAGAACAAAGACTTAATTAATATGTGTACATACCAAAACAATGAATGCATCAATTAGCTAGTCAGCAGAAGCTTAACTAATATATATACCTGGCCGGACTCGGTCCGGTCACCGGAGACGTCATCACGGTCTCCTTCTTGCACCGGCATTGGGTCACGAGAGCCGTCCTCACGGTCTCCTTCTTGCACCGGCATTAGGTCACCAGAGCCATCATAGTCATAGCCAGCTGCTTCCAGACCATCGGTGTCGTTGAGAAACAACGAGCAGACGGCATCACTTCCTCGTGCGATTATGTCCCCCAACAACTCTTCTTGTACTTCGTCTCGGGCGGTGTCCATAGTTTCTACAAATATTTACAACATGGCAATTATTATTCAAACATGACAGATGGATATATTAGTGGCAAACGTAGAACTAATATTAATTAGTGGCCTCGATGCTGCTTCGCTAGGGTTTGGGGTGGCCTCGACGCTGCTTCTCTAGGGTTTGGGGTGGCCTCGACAATGCTTCAAGGATAAAAAAAGAAGAGGAAGAAGAAAAAAAAGAGGAGAAGAAAGATAGAGGAGTAAGAACTCCTCCATTCTTTCTTCTCCTCTTTTTTTCTTCTTCTTCCTCTTTTTTTTATCGGGAACGAGGGTCGTCGAGGGTCACCGAGCGGTAGAGGAAACTCTAAATAGCAAGCATCGTGGGTGTGAGATACATGTGGCCGTCGGTGTCGGACACTACATCCACGTCCCACAAGTGACGTGGGCGTCGAAGCCCGCGTCACTTATGGGACGTGGATGTACTGTCCGACACCGACGGCCACATGTATCTCACACCGACGATACTTGCTATTTAGGGTTTCCTCTACCGCTCGGCGACCCTCGACGACCCTCGTTCCCGATAAAAAAAGAGGAAGAAAAAAAAAAGAGGAAAAGAAAGAATAGAGGAGAAGAACTCCTCTATTCTTTCTTCTCCTCTTTTTTTCTTCTTCCTCTTCTTTTTTTATCCTCTTCTTCCTCTCATGTTCGACCCCCCCTCATGTTGAAGTTATCGGGAGGGGGTATATCGACCCCCCCACGTGATGAAGTTATCGGGAGGGGGTATATCGACCCCACCCCACGTGTTGAAGTTATCAGGAGTTTATGTCGACACGACATACGTACATGCGGGAAAATAATATTATCGGGGAGGGGTTATATATATCGACCCCCCTCGTGTTGAAGTTATCGGGAGTTTATATCGACACGACATACGTACATGGGAAAATAATATTATCGGGGAGGGGGTATATCGACCCCCCTCGTGTTAAAGTTATCGGGAGGGGGTATATCGACCCCCCACGTGTCGAAGAAAAAAAAGAAAAAGAAGAGGAGAAGAAGAAAGGAATAGAGGAGAAGAAGAGAAAAATAGAATATATATTCTATTTTTCTCTTCTTCTCCTCTATTCCTTTCTTCTTCTCCTCTTCTTTTTCTTCTTTTTTCTTCTTCTTATTTATTTCTCCTCGTCTTCCTCTCCCCTCTTCTTCTCCTTTCTTCCTCTTCTTATTTCCTTTTTCCTCTCATTCTTTTTCTTCTTCTTCCTTCTTAAAAATACATGAAGTAGTGTTATTACTTGTTTTTTTAAAATAATGTTCAAATAGAAATTTTAGAAAAAAAAGTAAAGGTTTTGCCTAATTCATTGTTCATATGAATATGCAAACATTTGCATATTTACAATAATCAATATCACCAAAAAAAATCTATGAACATAAAAAATACTATTTTTTCTGTTAATCTATCTTTTGCGTACATATACACACATACATATAATCAGGAAAAACATATATGAATTTGCAAAAAAATTAGAAACAGGGGGGAAGAGGGGGGCGGTGCCGGCCCTGACCAAAGCGAGAGGCGACGGCGGCGCGGGGCGGCGACGGCGAGGCAGAGGCGGGGCGGCGATGGC
>NC_041382.1:784549615-784550581 GCF_002162155.2 Triticum dicoccoides
CGCGACGCGGGGCGGCGACGACGTAGGGGCGGCGCGGGGAGGTGACCGCAACAGTGCGGGGTGGCGCGCGGCGACGGAGTCGGGGCGGCGCGGGGTGGCGACGACGTTTGGGCGGCGCGGGACGGCGTCGGAGGCAGGGGCGACGGCGGCGACAGGGAGCCGCGGAGGGGCAGCCTGGCGGCGTCGGGCGGGGAAGACGAACTGAATGGAAATTTTCACAAGTGCTAGTTATATAGCAAAGGCATTGGTCACGGTTCGTGCACAAACCGTGACCAATGCCCCCCTTTAGTTTGGTCCCGGTTGGTAGCACCAACCGGGACTAAAGGGGGGTATTGGTCACGGTTTGTGCTACGAACCAAGACCAATGCCCCTTTAGTCCCGGTTGCTGGCACAAACCGGGACCAAAGGTTGTGTGCTAGAACTGGCACAGTGCGGTGGGATGTTTAGTCCCACCTCGCTAGCCGAGAGGGGCTTGGAGTGGTTTATAAGCTCTGCCGAGCCGACCACTTCGAGCTCCTCTCTACTGCAGGCTTACGGGCCTAAATCCACTGTCTGTGCCTGTGGGCCTACTGGGTCTCCTGCGGGCCTGAATCCTGGCCCATGGTAGGGTTTCTAGTCGTATTCAGGCCGTGGGGGCTCAGTAGGAGGCACTTTTTTTGTTTTTTTGTTTTCTTTACTGATTGTTGCTATTTTTAATTTTTTTTTTCTAGTTTTTTTGTTTTGTTTTCTGTATTATTTATTTTCTTTTGTTTTTTTGCTTTATTTTTTAATTCTTTTTGCTTTTAGTTTTAGAAAAATTATAAACTTTCTGTTAGTGCCATTAGTTTCCAAATTTGAAAACACTTTTTTTGTTTTCTTTACTTATTGTTGCTATTTTTAATTTTTATCTAGTTTTTCTGTTTTGTTTTCTGCATTATTTATTTTCTTTTGCTTTTTGCTTTATTTTTTAATTCTTTTTTGCTTTTA
>NC_041382.1:784551213-784562203 GCF_002162155.2 Triticum dicoccoides
TTTCAAATTTGAAAACACTTTTTTAGTTTTTTTGTTTTCTTTGTTGCTTTATTTATTTTATTTTGTTTCTATTTACAAAAAAATACTTATTGTTGCTATTTTTTTGTTTTCCAGATTTTTTGTTTTGTTTTCTACATTATTTATTTTCTTTTGTTTTTTGCTTTATTTTTTATTTCTTTTTGCTTTTAGGTTAGTAAAATTATAAAGTTTCTGTTAGTGTTATTAGTTTTAGAAAAATTATAAACTTTTTGTTAGTGCCATTAGTTTTCAAATTTGAATAGTTAAAATTTAAATTCTTTGAAATTTGTGTGAATCACAAGTTTGTGATTAACTTTACTAAAAAAATGAACATAGATGCACCTATAGAGAAAATTCGACCTAAATTGATAGTTTTCAAATGAACTCTGAAAAAGTTGGCATAGCATACTCGTGTGTTACAAAGTTGGCATGGTATCATCACAATAGTTGCGGGAGAAAGTTCTTCACTTTTTCTTCGCCTGTGTCATTTGCTTATTGCGCCATAACCATGGATAATCTTCATCGTTTATCAGGATGCTTGGGTCAGCCTTGACATTGAAGGGAGGAATTTCATGAAACTTTTCATAATCTTCAGACATGTGTGTCTTGCCGTCCACTCCCAGGATGTCCCTTTTTCCTGAAAGAACTATGTGGCGCTTTGGCTCATCGTATGATGTATTCGCTTCCTTATCTTTTCTTTTTCTCGGTTTGGTAGACATGTCCTTCACATAGATAACCTGTGCCACATCATTGGCTAGGACGAACGATTCGTCAGTGTACCCAAGATTTTTCAGATCCACCGTTGTCATTCCGTACTGTGGGTCTATCTGTACCCCACCGCCTGACAGATTGACCCATTTGCACTTAAACAAAGGGACCTTAAAATCAGGTCCGTAGTCAAGTTCCCATATGTCCACTATGTAACCATAATATGTGTTCTTTTCGCTCTCGTTTGCTGCATCAAAGCGGACACCGCTGTTTTGGTTGGTACTCTTTTGATCTTGGGCTATCGTGTAAAATGTATTCCCATTTATCTCGTATCCTTTGTAAGTCAATATAGTCAAAGATGGTCCCCTGGACAACAAGTACAACTCATCACAAACAATGTTGTCACCTCTGAGACGTGTTTCCAACCAACTGTTGAAAGTCCTGATGTGTTCACATGTAATCCAGTCGTCGCACTGCTCCAGGTGTTTGGAGCGCAGACTGTTCTTGTGTTCATCGACATATGGGGTCACCAAGGTAGAGTTCTGTAGAACTGTGTAGTGTGCTTGAGACCAAGAATATCCGTCCCTGCATATTATTGAGTAACTTCCAAGAGTGCCTTTTCCAGTCAGTCTCCCCTCATACCGCGATTTAGGGAGACCTATCTTCTTAAGGCCAGGAATGAAGTCAACACAAAACCCGATAACATCCTCTGTTTGATGGCCCATGGAGATGCTTCCTTCTGGCCTAGCGCGGCATATTTCTTTAGGACTCCCATGAACCTCTCAAAGGGGAACATATTGTGTAGAAATACGGCCCAGGATGACAATCTCGTCGACTAGATGAACTAGGACGTGCCTCATGATATTGAAGAAGGATGGTGGGAACACCAGCTCGAAACTGACAAAACATTGTGCCACATCACTCCTTAGCCTTGGTACGATTTCTGGATCGATCACCTTCTGAGAGATTGCATTGAGGAATGCACATAGCTTCACAATGGCTAATCGGACGTTTTCCGGTAGAAGCCCCCTCAATGCAACCGGAAGCAGTTGCGTCATAATCACGTGGCAGTCATGAGACTTCAGGTTCTGAAACTTTTCTCTGGCATATTTATTATTCCCTTTATATTCGACGAGAAGCCAGTCGTGACCTTCATACTGAGCAGGCATTCAAAGAAGATTTCTTTCTCTTCTTTCATAAGAGCGTAGCTGGCAGGACCTTTATACTGCTTCCGAGGAATGCCATCTTTTTCGTGCAAACGTTGCAGGTCCTCCCGTGCCTCAGGTGTATCTTTTCTCTTCCCATACACGCCCAAGAAGCCTAGCAGGTTCACTCAAAGGTTCTTCGTCACGTGCATCACGTCGATTGAAGAGCGGACCTCTAGGTCTTTCCAGTAGGGTAGGTCCCAAAATATAGATTTCTTCTTCCACATGGGTGCGTGTCCCTCAGCGTCATTCGGAATAGCTAGTCCGCCGGGACCCTTTCCAAAGATTACCTGTAAATCATTGACCATAGCAAGTACGTGATCACCGGTACGCATGGCGGGCTTCTTCCGGTGATCTGCCTCGCCTTTGAAATGCTTGCCTTTCTTTCGACATTGATGGTTGGTCGGAAGAAATCGACTATGGTCCAGGTACACATTCTTCCTGCATTTGTCCAGGTATATATTTTCAGTGTCATCTAAACAGTGCATGCATGCGTGGTATCCTTTGTTTGTCTGTCCTGAAAGGTTACTGAGAGCGGGCCAATCGTTGATGGTCACGAACAGCAACGCCTTTAGGTTAAATTCCTCCTGTCTGTGCTCATCCCACGTACGTACACTGTTTCCATTCCACAGCTATAAAAGTTCTTCAACTAATGGCCTTAGGTACACATCAATGTCGTTGCCGGGTTGCTTAGGGCCTTGGATGAGAACTAGCATCATAATGAACTTTCGCTTCTTGCACATCCAAGGAGGAAGGTTATACATACATAGAGTCACGGGCCAGGTGCTGTGATTGCTGCTCTGCTCCCCGAAAGGATTAATGCCATCCGCGCTTAAAGCAAACCATACATTCCTTGGGTCCTTTGCAAACTCATCCCAGTACTTTCTCTCGATTTTCTCCACTGCGACCCGTCAGCGGGTGCTCTCAACTTCCCATCTTTCTTTCGGTTCTCACTGTGCCATCGCATCAACTTGGCATGCTCTTCGTTTCTGAACAGACGTTTCAACCGTGGTATTATAGGAGCATACCACATCACCTTCGCAGGAACCCTCTTCCTGGGGGGATCGCCATCAACATCACCAGGGCCATCTCATTTGATCTTATAATGCAATGCATCGCATACCGGGCATGCGTTCAGATCCTTGTATGCACCGCGATAGAGGATGCAGTCATTAGGGCATGCATGTATCTTCTCCACCTCTAATCCTAGAGGGCATACGACCTTCTTTGCTGTGTATGTACTGTCGGGCAATTCGTTATACTTTGGAAGCTTCTTCTTCAATATTTTGAGTAGCTTCTCAAATCCTTTGTCAGCCGCAGCATTCTCTGCCTTCCATTGCAGCAATTCCATTACGGTACCGAGCTTTGTGTTGCCATCTTCGCAATTGGGGTACAACCCTTTTTTGTGATCCTCTAACATGCGATCGAACTTCAGCTTCTCCTTTTGACTTTCGCATTGCGTCCTTGCATTGACAATGACCCGGCGGAGATCATCATCATCGGGCACATCGTCTGGTTCCTCTTGATCTTCAGCAGCTTCACCCGTTGCAGCATCATTGGGCACATCGTCTGGTTCCTCTTGATCTTCACCAGCTCCTCCCGTTGCAGCATCACCGTATTCAGGGGGCACATAGTTGTCATCGTACTCTTCTTCTTCGTCGTCTTCCATCATAACCCCTATTTCTCCGTGCCTCGTCCAAACATTATAGTGTGGCATGAAACCCTTGTAAAGCAGGTGGGAGTGAAGGATTTTCCGGTTAGAGTAAGACCTCGTATTCCCACATTCAATGCATGGACAACACATAAAACCATTATGCTTGTTTGCCTCAGCCGCATCGAGAAACTCATGCACGCCCTTAATGTACTCGCAGGTGTGTCTGTCACCGTACATCCATTGCCGGTTCATCTGCGTGCATTATATATAATTAAGTGCCCAAATTAATAGAAGTTCATCATCACATTAAAACCAAAGTGCATACATAGTTCTCATCTAACAACATATAGCTCTCCAGAGCATCTAATTAATTAAACCATACATTGAAACTATGTAAAACATTTCAATACGAAAACAAATGCGATCATAATCGCAACCAAGGTAACAATTGATCCAACGACATAATGATACCAAGCATCGGTATGAATGGCATATTTCCTAATCTTTCTAATCTTCAAGCGCATTGCATCCATCTTGATCTTGTGATCATCGACGACATCCGCAGCATGCAACTCCAATATCATCTTCTCCTCCTCAATTTTTTTATTTTTTCCTTCAACAAATTGTTTTCTTCTTCAACTCAATTTAACCTCTCGACAATAGGGTCGGTTGGCATTTCCGATTCACATACATCCTACATAAATAAAATCTATGTCACGTTGGTCGGCATAATTTTCATAAACAATAAATGAACCAATAGTTATAAAGATAATATATATACCACATCCGAATCATAGACAGGACGAGGGCCGACGGGGGCGGATACCGAAACCATCGCACTATATAAGATGCAATAATAAAAGTAAGAAAATAATACAAGTATCTATGTAAACATACAAGTAAGAATATTTTTCCTTTCAGAAAGAAGATAAGAACAAGAGGCTCACCACGGTGGTGCCGGCGATGAGCTCGGCGTGGGTGATCGACGGCGGTGAAGACGGGGACGGGGTGTGACGGACCACTAAACCTAGACAAATATTGTGGAAAATGGAGCTTGGAGGTCGAGCTTGGAGAGGAGAAAGCTTAAGTAGTGTGGCTCGGGCATTCCATCGAACACCTTGTGTGCATAGGAGGTGAGCTAGAGCACCACCAAGCCCTCTCCCCCTCGGCCAGAAAAAAACAGAGCAGTGTGCTCTGCTCTTACGCGAGGGGGTATATATAGGCACCTAATTGGTCCCAGTTGGTGGCATGAACCGGGACTAAAGGAGAGCCTTTGGTCCCGGTTCAAGCCACCAACCGGGACCAATGGTGCTGGGCCAGGAGCGAGGCCCATTGGTCCTGGCTCGTCCCGCCAACCGGGACCAAAAGGTCCAGACACTACAAGAATTCTGTTAATCCATGATAGATTAAGTCCGTCACAGGCATGTGCAAAACTGTCGTGGAAGGGCATACGTGACGGATTTAAAATCCGTCATGTATATCACGTCATAATTTAACCACTGCACACTCCATGACGGATCATCCAAAACCGTCATGAACCGCTCGTATATATATCACGAGATGTTACTTTTGATGAAGAAATTTTTCCTTTTGTCAATGCTCAACCCTCCAATACCAACCCGCGTCACTGAACATGCCATACTTTTATTTCCACATGACCACATGAACTATGGTGCACCTGTTTCTCGAACTAATCTGGATGCAGGTACCGATTCGGCGCAGAAAATCCCTCCCACAGACTCCCAGGCTGATCCTGTCTCCCGATCTGCCGCCGCATCCGCCTCGGATCACGCGTCACCTGGCGACAGCGACGTGGCGGCGGCCGACCGTGCGACAACAGGGGACCGCGCGCCAGGCGACCAGACTGGGCCCGGGTCTCCGGCCCCCGCCAATCCCGTGTCTCCTGCGGGCGAGCGGACCGGGGCGCCTCCCGCGTCGGCTTCTGCATGCGCGCGCCCGCCTCATGTGGTGGTGGGGACCACCCCTGCGCGGACCGCTGTGCCTCCCGATTCGCCCCAGGCTGCTGTCCACCTGGCGCCTGCGGAGCGGGCCGTTGCTGCTGGCGGCGCTGGATCCCAGGAGGATCTGGCGGCCGCGTCGCCTTCCTCATCCGACACGGGATCCCAGGGGGATTCGCCTGGACGCTCAGCTGCATGCGCTCCACCCGGATCTTCTGTGGCCACCGGATCTTCTGCTCCACCTGTGCATACAATGACAACGCGCACACGTGATCACACTCGCAAACCGCTGCAACACACTGATGGTACTGTCACGTACAATCCCTCCCGACGTGCCTTCTTGGCCCTGCGGGAACCAACTGATCATCGTGAAGCGGTCTCATCACCAGAGTGGCGTCTGGCCATGCAACTTGAGCTCAATGCTCTCCGACAAAATGGCACCTGGACTTTGGTTCCTCCTCCTCCTCGTGTCAACGTCATTGATTGCAAGTGGGTGTTCAAGATCAAACACAAACCGGATGGATCTGTTGATCGTTACAAGGCACGTCTGGTTGCAAAAGGGTTCAAACAACGCTATGGCTTGGACTATGACGACACGTTCAGCCCGGTTGTTAAACCTGTCACTGTGCGCCTAGTTCTCTCCATTGCAGTCTCTCGAGGATGGTGTTTGCGTCAGTTGGATGTTCAAAATGCCTTCCTTCATGGAATTCTCCAAGAAGAGGTATACATGCGCCAACCTCCTGGTTTTGTGAATCCTTCGGTGCCTCATCATCTGTGCAAACTTCGCAAGGCTCTATATGGTCTCAACAGGCTCCTCGAGCGTGGTATTCTCGGCTCAGTTTTCGGCTCCAACAACTTGGTTTTATAGCATCCAAAGCTGACACGTCTCTCTTTGTCTACAACCGGAGTGGTGTCACCATTTTCATGCTTGTGTATGTCAATGACATTATTGTGGCCAGCTCCTCTCCTCCTGCTACTACCAAGCTACTTGCCGATCTTCAAGCCTCTTTTGCTCTCAAGGATCTGGGCCCCTTGCATTATTTCCTTGGAGTCCATGTGGAGTCATCGCCAGGGGGAATTGTTCTGTCTCAGCAGAAGTATATCAGTGATATTCTTCGTCGTGCCAACATGGAAAATTGTAAAGTCTCTACGACGCCCATGTCCTCCAGTGAGAAGATTAGTAAGGACAGTGGTGATCCACTGTCTCAGGATGACAGCACCAAGTATCGCAGCTTGGTTGGAGCTCTCCAATATCTAACACTCACGAGGCCAGACATTTCCTTTGTAGTTAACCGTGTTTGTCAGTTTCTTCATGCACCCACGACTGCACATTTTTCAGCAGCAAAGAGGATCTTGAGATACTTGAAGTATACTCGCAGTATGGGCCTGTCTATTCGAAAGTCACCCTCCATGCTGATAAGCTGTTTTTCAGATGCAGACTGGGCTGGATGCAGTGATGATCGCCGGTCCACAGGTGGCTTTGCAGTCTTTCTTGGACCTAACCTTGTCTCGTGGAGTTCAAGAAAGCAAGCTACAGTGTCCAGGTCAAGTACGGAGTCTGAATAGAAGGCACTTGCGAATGGAACAGCTGAGGTAATATGGATACAGTCAGTCCTTGGTGAACTTGGGGTCTTCCTCTCTCGACCTCCTGTTCTGTGGTGTGACAATCTAGGAGCCACTTACCTATCTGCGAATCCGGTATTCCATGCCAGAACCAAGGACATACAAGTGGACTTCCATTTTGTTCGTGAACGAGTTGCAGCCAAGGCACTTGATGTTCGGTTCATATCTTCTAAGGATCAAGTTGCGGACATATTCACAAAGCCTCTAGCTGAGACGCCATTTGTTTTAAATAGGCACAATCTGAATCTTTGTGTGGGAAGTTCAGATTGAGGGGGGATGTTAAACTGTATAGTTATCGGATATGGCTAGTATCTAGGGATGTAGTTATCTTGTATAACAACCTGCACTTATGCTCTGTAAACCCTAGCGGCAGCCCTAGAGGCGCCCTATATAATGATCACGAGACCACCGTGCTAGGTGTGTCGATCCAATCTATTTTCTCTTTGTTTCAAAAGGGTTACCTTGTTCTATCAAGGAATGTTGTCTCTGTAGACTATTGTGGAAGCCTGAATTTTGTCTTGGAAGCCTACTCAGATTCCGGTAATAAAGTTGCACAAAAAAATGAGTTCTTCAAGCCCAAGTTTTCCGACATAAGCCAGCAAACATGTAAACTCAGTGGAGGCATTGAGTTGGAGATTACTGTTGCATGGTCCAGTCTCGTTTCTGAGAAGTGGGACATCTCGGTACAAGGATGTGTAGTATTATAAGATGTTATCTCGAGGAGAAAGAGACGCCAACACTAACCAATAAGATTTTATGGTGAGAAGAAAGAGGGGCCAATGCCAACCAACCTTTGCTCAGTTTTTCTCTACCAGTTAGCCATATCCTCATCTCAACAAGACAACAATAACTCACATTATCCAACTATGTGTGTGTTGACTGTTGACTTTCAGTGGAGGTGGTGGCGCAAGATGGGAGAAAGGGGAAGGAGGACACAACACTAGAGCCCAGACTTTGGTCGTGAAGGAACGAAACAGCTCAAATCGATTCGACTAGGAGGGGAAGAAACTAAGCCAAAACACTTGTGGCAAGAACAAAAATCACCAACCAAGTCCAAACATCAGATGTTCCGGCAACGATAGGGTCTAGGTGAGCTCCGGTGGTGGAGATACCGGCGGCTTGTCTTCATCTCTGATGATTCATTTTCGTCATCTACAACATCCACGCTCGCTTCTCACTGCCGGTAAGGTGAGCTCCATTAGGCTTGTTCTTGCTCCTCTCCTGTTATGTACTGAAACCAAATTCAGAAAAGCAATTAATTCAGTAGTAGTACCATTTCAGAGTAACTATTACTACTTTGTGTATGTATAATCAAAATGCATATCGTGTATGATTGTCAGTTAATTAATCTTATATGTATGTATGTCAGTCCTGCACTCAGTTAATTAATCATATATGTCAATCCTACACTTAATTAATTAGTCCTAGCAAGCTAATTTTTCCCGCTGTGCCGCGCCACTCGATTTCATTAGTATTCCCAGCTGATGTGATGTGTTGCTTTGCTTCGACATGGAGGGAGTGAACTAGCACCCTGGTAGTTTGGCTTTACTCTCCTTGAAAGGTAATCCCCCTTCCTCCTACACTGTAGTCTGTAGTATAGTACAGCACAGTTTAATTAGATATGGATTTATACTTGGAAATGCCTACCTTCGTCGCCCTGCTCCTGTAATGGCCTAGATGATACATCTGTTCAGTTCTGCATAGAACTTGTAACTACATTTGTTTTATTCTACGTTTTTTATGTTTTGCAAAGAACATGCAATGGAAAAAATATGTTATTTCTTATAGGAATAGAACTTTTATACTATTATTTGAGAGCCCTGGAACAATCTTATATGTTATATGTATGGCTTACATCTGCTTGGTACCACAGTATGGATATATTTGGCTGGCTAGAGACCTATGTTTGGCATCTTGCAGTTTAGTGGGGGTTAGTGAAATCTTGAATTGTTATCTTTTGTCAAAATGAACATGACTTTGCTCAGACTTATAACTATTATCTTTCTTTTAGTGGGAGAATGTGATATATTTATTCCAATGCGCATAATGTCTGCAACTCTGCATATAATGGACTAGTAAAACAAGCAGACTTGATCTAGGAGTGTGTTTGGCCGAGCTTGCCGAAATCCATGAGTAAAGAGATCGCAATTTATTAACTCCTTTCCTTTTACAAAAGTAATTTGAAGGACATATTGACGAAATGTACTTCTGGTTCTACTACAGAAGCACATTCCGTGTTCTTGTAGTAAATTTTCTGGCTACCCATACTGATGTGTCTTTGTACGTATGAACAAACGAGTTTGTGATTTTGTAGGCGAAATCATTCGAAGCGGTCTAAATGCGGTTGGTTGTATTCAAACAAACACCAGGAGTGCATATAGCTTTTCATGTGTTGGAAACTGTTTCTACAGGAGCTCCACTAGATCTTGGTTGCAGAAGATGGATGCATCTTTCGCAAGATCTCAGTTGAGATAATTCCACACTCATTGAGATTTCATAGGTTGCTCTGTATGTGAAAAAGGGTTGCTGTTATCTGCAATGCCATGATTTCTCCCTGTTAGTTTGAGATTGCAAAATGCAGATGTGTTCTGCCACTGAAATCCTGTATTTCCAACAAACTATGTTGATTGTTTATGTCAGTTTGCCATCTGTAAAATGCATATATGTGCTTATTTTACTGAAATCATGTACTCACCTATCTGTTTATGTTGCTAAAATCCTGTAATTTCAGCAAGTACATAACAGAAGTTTCTTCTGTGAGAATTTTTACACCTATCTCCAATTTTTGGGCACACTGTGCCACACCCCTCCTTCACTTGTAGATCGCCTCTCTTCCTCCATCTGCTTTTGATCTATGGGGTGGAGCTCTTGTTATGATAGCTTTATGAGCTTTTAGTAGGGTTCCTCGCCAGCATATTGTTGGTGGGGGCGATGGCACTTTGCGAATACCAGCCTCCCATCTTGATGTTGTCAGTTGTGAAGGTGTAGATCTTTTTCCGACATGTCTGGATGATGAGGTTAGGGTTTCTAGGGTTTGTTGACATGGCCCCGACCATTTCCTGTGCATTTTGGTCTGCCAGTGTGGCCACAGATGCCTATGTGAGGATCTGACCTTTTTTGAAGGTTGGGCTCTTGGATCTGTGGATCTTTCGGTGATGATGCCTAAAACAAATTATTCTCCAGGGTGCTAGTCCAGCAAGACCCACTGGTGGAAAAACAGGCTTCCGTCCAGCCCCATAAGTCGCGAAGCTGTAGGAACCGCGACTAATGGGACCTTTAGTCGCGGTTCTGGAGGTGAACCGCGACCAAAGGCCTGGGCCCAGGGCGCTCGGTGGCCAGCTGGCGCACGTGAGGGTCTTTAGTCGCGGTTGGCGAGGACAACCACGACTAAAGGCCTTCGGGCACCTTTAGTCACGGTTTGCCAGGCCAACCGCAACTAAAGCCCCTCCCCTATATATACCCATCCAGCAGCCAACACTTAGCCATTTGGAGCCATTCTCTTCACAAGTGGGTGTAGGTTTGCTTTTGGTTCCTCTTATGCACATAAGGTGTTTGATGAAATGCCCCAAGAGCATGAAACAAACATGACATGAAGTGTTGGAGCCACACTCCTCGATCGCGGTTAGCAACTTGATGAACCTTTGATGTGTCATTGATAAAATATGCATGTGTGCAGTTCATTGTTTAATTTATATTGTTTGTAGCTAGTTAGTTTAACAAATGCATGATGGTTAATTATATATTTTATATTATAATAATGCAGATGAATCGGCAATGGATGTACGGTAACCGACTCTCCGGCGAGTTCACTACGGGTTTGAAAG